>NC_137541.1:15545220-15844066 GCF_963082525.1 Nesoenas mayeri
AGTTTCTTTAGGCAGCATCTTGACCTGAGGGGAGAGTTCCCTTCTGCAGACCCACTATCCCAAGCTTGCAAAATCCCTGCCAGTATGCCTTCCCCATTCTTTTGCTGGTAGATCTCCAAAAAGTCCCTTAACTTTTTTCAGAGTGTAAGCACATGTGATCTGCACTACCCCATCCGCTTATTCCTGCTGCCCTATCATTATCAGGCATTTCTCCAGCCTGTCAACACTGAAATATTCACAGCATCATTGCAATCCCAACAAATCATATCCTGAATTAAGTGGGAAAAAACTGTCTTTGCATTGGTTGAGCCCTTTGTGAGAGTCACCAGTGCCGTTTCTGCCTACATGGTAATGCTACGCTTGCAGCTTTATAGCACAATTTTGTCAGCTGTTGTGAAGTCTCATGTCCCCCTAGATGGTGCGTTGCGATACTTCAGAGGTTGCTGTCACAGGGAGAGTGTCTTGGCAGGTTCCCGGATTGTTTCAATTAAACCAGAGCTCTTTCCAGCACCCCGCACAGCAAGGTGTCAGCAAGGGCAGAGGTGGTTTAACCTTCTCTACAAATTGTACTCAGAGTTTGATTAGACTCCTAACTAATTACTTTGTCTCAGCATCGGTAAAGGGCAAAGAATTACATTTTTCTTCATAGACAGTCTTTGTTCTGTAATTAATCTTTCCATTTAAAATAGGGAAATCTTTTATTCTCAACTTATCAAGAACCTGAATTGGAATGTCTTGAAAGGCAGTCAATAAGAGGCAGAAATTATGTGTAAGAAATTATTCCTTACTGCCAGTAGAAAGAAAGGAATTTTCTTCACCGTGTAATTCAGCTTGTGTTCCTGGGAAGCTCAAGAATATTAATGCAAATAACCATCTAAAGTGGATATTAACAAAGCTATTTTAAATCTTCATGAGGACAGTCTGGAGGTGCAGCCATATTCTAAACCAGGTCTATAAATGACCCATTTTTAAAAAAAAAGTCTTTCCAAGAACAATGGTGTCAGTGCTGTTTCTAATGAAATTCATTTCACAGCACACTTAGGAGCACAGTTGTGCAGCAGACTGATCTATGTGAGGGAGGGGTCTTATAACACAGAGGATAAGAGCTTGGATCTGGAATCGTTAGGGCCAGGCACCTCTGGATCCAGCTGTGCTGCAATTAGTCACCCTCTGGTGTGTGACTGCCCGGCCACAGTCACGGGGTGACCACGGCTGAGCAAGAGGCTCTTCACCTGCTGGACCACAGTAGCTGATGGGAGCTCCCACTGCCAGATTCAGCAGCTCGGCTGACAAGTGGGCCCTCATTAAACTGCAGAAACTCAGTTTCTTATAATCACCAGCCATAACCTTTTTTCTGAAATTACAGACATTTCTGGCATCTGACTAAAAAAATCATTGACACAGAGATGGGGAATTTTCAGCAAGCAGTAAATGAGTCACTGTAGCTGCAAGTGAGAAGACATATTGGTACATTTCTGTGTTAATCAGTATTTATTAATTATTTTGACTTTTTTGCTTCCAAAATGGACAATACCACTTTAAGGCATAGGATGTAATCTCAGTTTTACAACTTCATTATGAGTTTTCTGCAGTGTAACACTCTCCTTTTAATACCTTACAAAGTCATCTCAAGAAAATCCATGGTAATTGGCTATCTTTCAGTAATTTACAATACCTCAGTACAGTAATAACGATGATAATAAAATTAATAATCTTTTTGGAAGTGCATAGCTCTTCATTTTAATCATAAGCATTAATTATCACTCACAGCACTCCAGAGTTATGTAAGTAAATATTGCCTTTCTTTAACAGATTAATAAGATGAAGTGGATTAAAATGGCTTGACTAAGATGTATAGAGTCACTGGCTTAATTTTTTGTTGATTTTAATTTCTAACAAATGTTGTAGTAAAAACACAGTGAATGCCTACGTTGGAAGAGAGGGAAGGGGAGGGGAGGGCAAGGGAGGGGAAGGGGGGGCAGGGGAGGGGAGGGGAGGGGAGGGGAGGGGAAGGGAGGGCAGGGGAGGGGAGGGGAGGGGAGGGCAAGTGGGGGGAAGGGAGGGGAGGGGAGCATACTCATGCTCTTCTACCCAGATTAGCAAGGAGGGTCTTACTATCCAACACCTTTAAAGATAACCACTCTTTTCTAATATCTTTGCCTCCACTGTTGAGAGGTTGCATTAACTGGCAGCCTGCTTTGGTTAGTTTGCTTTGAAATGTCTTTCACAAACTTTCAGGAAAGTTTATGTGACAGTGCAAGCTTGACTCCACATCTATCCACAACTAAACCTCAGGTGTTACCCAACAGTCATCAGGCTCTTGAATCTGAGAAGTGCCCAGACAACCACTGGCAAAAATCCTGAAGATACTTTCAAAAAGAGTCAAAAACAAAGAAATTACAAGAATGATGTCTCAACCAGTTATTAAGTTTTTAAAAAATAAAAATAATTTTTAAAAATTGCTGTGTGTAAGAATCACAGCTGCAGTCAAGAAGGGAAATAAGGTGTTAGGAATCACCGTGGAAGGGGTAGAAAGCAAAACAGAAGACAGCATTCTGCTGAATTGAAGTCCATTGTGACTCCACAAATCTTGAATACCGTGCATTTCTAGTCTTACCATCTCTAAAAGGATACCATAATGATGCAAAGAAGGGCAACTAGGATAAGCAGAAATACAGAACAGCTTCTCTGTGAAAAGAGATTAAATAGGCTAAGACTCTTCAGCTTGAAAAACAGATGGCTGAGGAAGAATATGATAAAGGTTTATAAAACTTAGATAGCATGAAGAAGACAGATAAGAAATGATTATGTCTTAGTTTTCATAATCCAAGAATGCCATAGAAGCACAAGAAAATATAAAGCAGAAAAATTTAAATTACAAAAAAAAAATTACTTTTTTGTTTCTCAGATGGCTCATAATTACTCAGTGGAGTTCATTTCCCAGCAAAGCTGTGGGTCCCCAAAATGGAAGAATGAATCCCAGCACTGAATTTAAAGGGAGGCTTATTGAGAAGAGGTTGCAGGCATTGCAGCACACCGTTCAAAATGATTATACATGAATGGAAGAAAAAAAAATCCACCTAGGGCTGTTGAGCATGAAAACCAAATCTAGCACCTTGGGCTGAGAAAGTCTGTAAGCCAGGGGCTAGGAGAGGAAGGAAGAATACATCAGGGGAGGCATCCCTCAGTGTTTGCACCGTTCTTACACTCTTTCCCTAATCATCTTCTTCTGGCCTCATGAGCCAAGGATGCTGGACTAGGTGGACTCTGGAACTGGCCATCATGTCTGGTTCTCCTCTACAGACCTGTTAGACCACAAATGAGGGCAAGGATGTGAATGAAATGTACTGTTTCTTTCCCAGAGCTGTACTGCTGCAACAGCTTGCAACAGTTCAAACCACACATTATAGAGCTAAAAAGCAATGAAGCATTTGGAGAAGAAGAAATGCAGAGGTGACAGAGTCCGTCAGCAGCCAAACTCGGGCAGAAGCCCTGCAAGGCTGGAGCCTGAGGTGAAGTGTATTCCTCTGGCTCTGGTTATTGCATGCTTATCTTCCATTTTGTTCATAGCCTCGGTACACCCCCTTCCAAAATGGTGGCTGACTATGTGCAGAGAGGAAGAAAGGATCTTTTTTTAAAAAAAACAAGCCTTTTATTTTAATAGCATTCATTGACAGTAATGTTTGGAAGAGGAAAAAAATCTCTAACATATTTTAGCAGAAGGCTTTGATACATTAAAAAAAAAAAACCCTGAAGCAACAGTAAAAATAAAAATACACAAAGCAGCATGCTTTGTGATACAGAAAGCACTCCTATAAGATAGTTCAGCTGAAGCTGTCTAACATTTGTTTCCACATTCTGGGGAGTAACCTGTGTGTGATGCACATAACCATCCAAACTATTTATCACTTATATCATCACTGCCCTCTTATTAATAAATGCTGAAAATAGCTGTATTGGTGGTCATAACAGCCTTGAGGGTTGATAATCATTTGTAAGTCTAATACTTTAAGAGGTCCTTGGTTTATATATCCAAAGTTTATATGCAGTGAGGGTGACAGAGCCCTGGAACAGGCTGCCCAGGGAGGTTGTGGAGTCTCCTTCTCTGGAGACATTCAAAACCCACCTGGACATGTTCCTGTGTGACCTCACCTGGGCGTTCCTGCTCCAGCAAGGGGATTGGACTAGATGATCTTTTGAGGTCCCTTCCAATCCCAAACATACTGTGATACTGTGAAAATATTTTTACTAAAAGTGTGATTGTACATTTGACTATGTTGCCCAGACAGGTAGTGGAGCTTCCATTCTTGGAGATGTTTAGAACCCCCTGGACATGGTCCTGAGCAGCCTGCTGTAGCTGGCCCTGCTTTCAACAGTGGGGTTGGATTAGGTGTTCTCCAGAGGTCCCTGCCAACCTCCACGTTTCTGTGATTCTGAGTCAAACATTAAAGTTTATGAATATATAAAGGGTGAGTGTCATGAGGATGGAGCCAGGCTCTTCTCAGTGGCAAACAATGATAGGACAAGGGGTAATGGGTACAAACTGGAACACAAGAAGTTCCACTTAAATTTGAGAAGAAACTTCTTCACGGTGAGGGTGACAGAGCTACTGTACATCTTTCAAATTATAATCTTCATTAATAAAACAAAAGGTTGATCTGCACTATTTTCCAATGCAGGACCACCTGGTATATTTTCAGTCAAAACTCTGTATTGTAAAAGGTGTAAAATTATCAGATAATGGGTGAGTCTGATACTGCTTTCTGAATATAGTTCTGACATAGGAAGTATGTTGCTTGATATCGTGGTCCTTACACATCACAGACCATGTCATTTTGTCATGTTGATGACACTGTTTCCTGAGGCACTCTATTTAAAGTACCAAGACTGTTAAAAGAAATGTGAATTTCATTCACTCGTCTCAAACCAGAAAAATTTTAAAACCTACTTAGCAATTATTTAATAAGCTTATTAATTAAACCTTATTTCTGCATACCAAGTGTTGCTGAGCATGTCAGTTCAAGAATTCTTTTCATTATACACTCCAGTTTGTGCTTCCATTTTCTTCCCTACCAGATTTGAGCATTACCAGATGAGCTGACGGTACAAATTCACTCCAGAACAGTGGGAGCACACAGTTCATTTTTTTGTTGAGCTCATCACAGGATATAATGCAATGTTTATATTGGGTTTATGTTTTATGCTGGCCTAGGGTGGACACGATACGTGATCCTGTGTGAAATCCATGGAGAGAAAGTCACCCTTTTAAATGCTTTGAACAAATCAGAGCAAGGGAGTTGATAATAGCTCACCTCTGTATGTCATGTGAATGTGGCTTTATTAAATGGATACTTACAGCAGGTTTACTGTGTCACTGGACCACGTCTTAATCCTTATTTGTTTTCTTTGTTCACAGCAATCTTGCAAACCTTACTGTCAGCTGTGTTTGTTCTAATCGAAAGTGATAGAAACCGGTCCTGTTTCAGGGTCTCTAGCACTTTCGCAGGGCAGAGGAGTGTGATCTTCAGAGCCTGAGGTGGAAAAGAGTCTTGATCTCTTTGTTCCAGTGCATGTTGTAAGCACTCGGTTATCATGTAGATGTTGGCTGTTAGCATTAACACCTCCTTTCCATTCTCTCTTTTGTTCTCTGAGTTAGGCACGGGCTTCAAAAGCCTGGGAGGGGCCTAGGTGGCCTCTGGGTCCAGCTCTGTGAGCTGCCTCAAGCGACCAGGCTTAGGGAGCAATGGAGGTTCTGTTTCGCTTAAGATGATCTAAATTTCTTTACTAAATTGAGATCCTGCCCCCACTTCAAGCTCTCTAGAAGTCAGCCCATCTACCTTTTAGCTGTATCATTTTCTATTCCTTGAATGTATTTCATATGTCATTCAATGCAATTCTAGTTCAAAAAGCCCAAATTGTGATCTATATCCATTTTCCAAAATATTCTAATAATGTATAGTTTGGTAACACTTGGTTGATAGTATTCATCAGAATCCCTTTAAAATTATTGTGAATTCACAGTAGTACAAAAATATCTGAACTGGCTAATCTGAACACATTAATTATTTTGACCAATTTCGAGAATATTGTTATAAATAAAGAAATAGATAATACTTTGAGAACTGGGCTTTTAAACTGTACATTTTAAAATGAAAGAAAAGATATTCCGTAGCTGTAGATACTTTTAATTTCAGTACAGACACGGTGACTGATGCTAGCAGAGGTTTCGACCCTACACATGATATGCATTTTTATAAAGTTTCTCTTCAAAAGGCAATAATATTCAAGGCAAGTTCATCCTCAGTGAACCTGCAAAGGCTCCAGGTGCATGACTAGCTCATTTACCAGTATTTTAAAATTATCTTTCAGAAAGGCAGTACATTATTTAATGTGTTTATTCTCAAGTAAGCAGATACATATTATGAATGCTATCAACTCGAAATTGCATTGAGTATTTTCCAAAACATACAAGTGACCCAAACTTTCATGATCAAGTGAAGAAGTTGTCAAAGTTAATAAATCATCCACGTTTGATCCCCATCCCCCTCAGCTGCCTTTGGAAAGCTTCTCCGAATAAGAAGTGGTAGTGGTTTAATCTTTTACTAATTTAATTAAACCCATTCTAAGACCTAGTGCAGTCACTCACTCCAGTTTATATGGATTGTATTTCAGTTTATTTTATACTGGCTCCTATTCAATTTAAGCTAACCGAGCCGTTGTTACTCACATAAGTAGCCATTTAATTAAAGAGAGCCATCTAATTAAAAGAGAATTTTCATTGTCCATTAGCATTCTCGAACATCTGCATTTTGAGCCCTAAGATTTTGACACTAAGAGCCTAAAGTTAAAGTCCCAGTGCATTGTCTGGAGGGAGCTGCTCAGTGCCTGGCATTTGCAATTCATGGCCGGAGCCATTCACTGTTCCCCTGCAGGCGACAGAACTGCAAATGTCCCATCACTTTGGAAACACTGATCGTTATTTAGAAGTGTAAATGAAGATGGCAGAGGCTAACCTCAAATCCTGCCTGAAACAAAGACCGGCGTCTTTAATCTCTGAACTGTAGCAAAGGATTGGACATATGCTACATTCGTCCTCACTATTACATGCACCAGAACTATTTTTCCTTCCATATTCCTCATACTCTCCATTCCTTCTCTAGCTTCTCCCTGATCGCCCCTTCCTGACTGAAAGCTGAATCACTGAAATTGCTGCTCACTTGCTTCCTGTCAAAATGGGATGGTATTTCCGAAAACACCGCTCCCTCCCAGTGACTAATATCTGACAGTACAGGTTTGTTTTGCTTGCAGCGTGTCCTGGTTTGTCCCACAATGCTTATAGAATTAAACAAATTAGAATCATAAAATCATAGAATTAGTTACAAAGTGAATATGATAGGATGTAGATCTTGAAATGTGTATGTCATATATATGACAACAGCAAAGGAAAAAAGAAACCAGGAAAGAAACGATAGAACTGAAAAGCTGAGACTCTAGGACTGATGTCAGCATTGTCAATAACGAATAATTAAGCTATTGCTGAAAATATTTGCCAGATACACTATGTATATGCATGAAATTAAAAAAAAAAAAAAAATCAAAAATCTAAGTCTATTCCCCCAAGGCAAAGAGCTATAGAATGGCTTTTCCTGGTGGCAGGAGTTTCCTAGAAGACAACTCTTATGTCAGGAGAGGTTAAAACACGTGGAGATGGAGGGTTGGCCAATTACAGAAAAGTGGAAGGGTTAGAAAGGGATGAGAAAATGAGCAGAGAAAGACAAGTAGATTACAGGGACTAGATCAGCCAGTGGCAAACTAAATCAGACACATTTTTTGCTGAAGTGTCTGATGTAAGTAAGCTAGCTGTCAGATGGACATGGGTATTTCATCCATATATTTCCACTGACTTTAGAAGACTTATGACTTGTTTAGATAGTTAATCTCTAGGAGTCCTGATTAAAGTGAAATTAATTCTATAATATCACAGGTGTAAATATATTTCCAGTCAAAACTGATGGTTTCCTTCAGCCAGTTTCTTCTTTAAACTAACCCCCACTGATTATGTGACATCCAGAGCAGAACTGAAGATCTGTAGCAAAAACAAACTGGTCATTGCTAAATCAATCCGGTTCACGTACCGCCTTCTCCAGTCCCTCCTCATGAACTATCTTCCAGTACCTTGGCTTTCCTAGAAGTCAGTCACCACTTTATACACGTGTTCAAATCCATCGTTATTTCCATCTTGTAAAGCATCTTCAGGTTCTAATCCAGAAATACACCATTTAGTTATCACCAGTTTAAAAGGCATTATTTTCAACTGTATGTCATGTGCTGATAGTGAAGATAAATGAGCCTAGAAAAACTATGTTTCACTGAGAAACCATTTGGATATACAGCTTGTAGTACAGACTAGAGCTGCTGGTTTTCTGGCACAACTACGTTTGACTTCCAGCTCTGCCTTACATTATCACTTTTCAATCCAGTTCTCTCAAACTGTGGCTTATATAGTGTAGTGCTACTTTAGCACAGCTTGTTGGTACTATGCATTTTGTAGAGTTAATTATGCACTGATAGAAAAACATGAGCCATGGTGTCCAAAAAAAAAAAAAAACCAACAACAACAACAACAAAAAAAACCCAACGTTTTTTGCCCTGAACTGTTGCTTACTTTGGATTTATCACCAAAATAACTATTCTGAAAACCCTGAGGCCTGCAGCAAGATAAAATACTTTTGAAAGTTTTAAAAATATCTTCAGGATAAAAAACCTCTTTCCTGCCTAAGTTCAGTTGACATGTAAATACACTTCACCATGTCTAACCATTTCTGCATTTGAAATGCAGAGCTCTGTATGATGGTGGGAACTTTGTTGGAGGCAGCATAGGGTGCTCCCCCAGGGATGCTGTGGAGGCCAGGAGAAAGAATTGGCCTCACTCTCTTCATTTTGCTCCATAAGCTTCAATGAACAATACGCTCTGCTCCTACCTGTCTCTGTATTTTCTTCTCCCCTAACACCCAAGTAAAGAGAAGTAGAAACAAGGAGGAGAAGAACCAGCACCACCATGGCTTCAGCCCTCAGTGCTACCATCACTGGCATGAGCAGTGTGAGAATTGCCACTCACCATCTTCCGAAGTTTCATCTCCTGTTATGTTTGGGAAGAGCCAAGGACTCTGTGACTGCACCCAACACCTTAGTACAGCAAAACACACAAATCACCGTCTGAAGAAATAGCTCCCACCATTCCCAAATTTTTCTCAGTGCCCCCAAGGGCTATCTGGGGCAGCCTTATTTTCTTACATGTATCACTATTCTCAGCTGCTTCTCCCTTCCCTCTGCCTAATGCCTCCTTTTTTAGCACAAAAAAACCCCATTCACCTTTCATTTCCTACCTCTATGAAGTTTCTTTTGCACACAGTTCCTCCTTCTCTCAATCTCTTTTAGCTTTGTCTCTTTTTTTCATTTTTCTTTCACCTGTCACCAAACCATGTAATTCCTTTCCTCACCCATCTACAGGCAAAGAGGGAGTTGCGTTGTATCAGACCACACCTCTTGGTTCCTGTTGCTTGACATGGTGGACAATCATAATCCAGCTGTTTGGAGTGCTTAGGTGGCGGTATTGGCGGAGGTTCAGCAGCGGTAACAGAAGTGGTGTAAATTCAGCTGCAAGGTGGAAATTGTGTAGTGCTGTGGTGGTGCCCCTCTTTTCTTTCCTTGTGCAACGCTTGTGAGGGTACAAAAGGAAAGCTCCAGCCTATACCTACATGCACTCATTTCCCTGTTTGTTTGTGCTGGATGCTGAGTGAGACAATATCCTCTAATCTCAGGTAGTGGCAAGTGGTAGCCAGCAGGTGGGCTAGCATTTGCATTAGGAGCTGGAGCAACAGAGAAGCCACAGAGTTCTCATCCATGACTATGCTCAGGCTTCCCCAAACCCATGTGAACTTTTAGCATTCACAATATCACCTGGCCAGAAGCAATGTGGGTCTCCTATGCAATGAACAGGGCCTGGAAAACAGTAGCTGGCATTTAGGTGACTCTGGAAAGAACTGCAAGAAGGAGACTACAAAGAGTTTTAAGGATATTACTGAGAGGCTACGGGCAACGGCCCAGTAGGACCTATTTTATGAAGAAATAAACTGCATTACTAGGACCGCAAACTCAAGGCCCAAATGTACCCAATGCACAGCACAGGGCCAAAGGCATTATAAAGAGCAGGAGATTAAGAGTGAAACTGGATGTGTCACAGAGGGTTAACCAGAAACGTGCTGTTCAATCACTCCTTTTTGGAAGGAACCTTTGTAGTTGCTGTTGGTGAAAACATTCCTCCCAGCTTCACGAACATTGTACAAAAGGTACGATGCCTCCAAACAGCTGCGGCCTTCCTTGCACTACAATGGCAACTGCTTGGAAGGCACCATGGCAGCAGTTGCAGCTAGGCAGCAGTACATACTACCATCACCCCTTTGCTAAGTATGTATTTGCACACTGTGCAAGCAAATTTCCTGAAATATGATTTATCATAGCCAGCCAGTGAGGGGCAAATCCTTTCTGTGCTTGCATTTGAATTCATTTGGTCTGATGTAGCACTGGACTGAGTGCTGGGGGTACCACTTTTCCAGCATCTGTTGGCATAACTCCTCCTAAATCTTTGGGTAGCATGAGACTTAGCAAGCTGTGG
This sequence comes from Nesoenas mayeri, assembly GCF_963082525.1. Classification (NCBI taxonomy): domain Eukaryota; kingdom Metazoa; phylum Chordata; class Aves; order Columbiformes; family Columbidae; genus Nesoenas; species Nesoenas mayeri. The sequence continues at coordinate 15,555,896 of NC_137541.1, forward strand.
ATCATACATCCTCCTCTCTCCAAGGGGCAAATCAGTTCAGTTGATAAATTATTTACACAAAATGGCATTGCTAGTAAAGGACAAGGGACCAAAATGGAAAATATCATTATGAAACCATAAATCTGTGGTACATACCTTTGAATACGATGTGCAGGTCTTATCAGTAGCTTTGGTACAGCAGAAATAGAAATGTATGAGGAAGAAATTTGACATGGTGAACTAGAAAAGGGATGGTTTCTATACAAGGAATGAGTGCTTGGACTTTTACTCTGTGAAAAATAGGTTTGTGGCAGAGAGGGAAAATCATGAGCACTTGGGAAAGACAAATGGGGAATAGGTATGCACTGCCTCTTGTAATACGAGACCTAGAAGGCATAAAATCAAATTCTCAGGTAGCAAACCAAAGATACTTTTCTACACAGTGCATAATTACGCTGTAGAATTAATTGCAAGATGCCATGGCTTTCAAAAGCTTACATGATTCAAAGAATAATTAGACAAATTCAAAGAACAATTAGACAAATTAATAGCTGAAAATAATCTGCCAAGAACTATTAAATGGAATCATACCACAGGATCAGGCCCTGGTCTGGATGTCCAAGTGAGAGGCTTGGTTGCATGCCCAGGATTAACCCCAGACAATATCCTGGAGATGCTGATCCTCCTCCAGGTAGATAAGTGGCAGTTGCTGTACTGATGATGATGTAAATAATAATTAACATTACAGGCCTAGATAAAATTATAGTTCTGAAGGACACCGCAACAGGGTGGACCTAAGCTGAAGGTGGGAAGCACGGCAGAGACAGAGGCCCAGGGTCCCTCTCTAGTATGTGAAAACTAAACCCTACAAGGAAACTTGTGATTTTTGTTTACAAATTTTGCACTTATTAATTTAAAAAGGAATAAATATTGCTAAAAGACATCTGTCATGATTGTGGTAACCCATAAGGAGGCATCAAAGACTATAATTAGAAAGGGAAAAAAATAATGAAATTAGATTCTTAACCAGTTTTAACTGGTTATATGTTAAATACAAGGTGGTACCTGTTGAACAACATAATTTAACAAGACAGATAAAAATATCCAACTTGTCCTAATGCAGCAAGTGAAGGGTGTCATCACTCTAAGTTAGATGCTGAAATGCCCATGGAAAATGTATAATTCTTCAATTAAAGAAAAAAATGTGGTCTTCTAGTTTCAGATGCTCTGAATTTGTGTTTAAAATAGGCTAAGGTGGGTGGTGTGTGTGCTCAGGGTGGCATTCTTGTATTTTTTCAGGTGCTCATGTACGACGTACATCTTCTAAGCATTAGCTGTAATGAGGTGACATGAGGGAATTCTTCTGGATTCACTACAAGTAGGAAAAGCATTAAAGGCCAACAACGAGACAGTCGTCACACTTCATCCAAGGCAAATGTACATCAGGATGAGCACAAAGCAACGGGAGAACCCGAGAGACGCCACCCTGAAGAGACACTTTCCTAAAGACTTTTTGACAGAAAGGGGGCCAACAGGGCAGGTGTTATGCAGCTAGTTGCTCTGGTTACCTGTGGGAAGCACTGGAAAATCCTGGAATTGGGCATCCTGTGCTCTGGGACAGACAGATGTGTCCTGGGCCACCCAACAGGGCACAGTAGATCTCCCTACACGCAGCGTTGCTCTGAAACTAAGGCCACCCTTAGGATACTGTGCTTCAGTTAATGCCAAACAGCTGCAACCCAGTTTTTAGTTCAGCATACACATTTGTAGCTAGCTGTTCCCAGCTGGCTAGCTGTCTGACTGCAAATATTCCAAATAATACCAAGGTTATTTAATTAACACTGAATTTTTTAAAGAATGGATTTGGTTATGTGACACGTGGCTGTATGAGCACTTGCAAAAAAAATGCAAGGCTTTGGATCCAAACCATAAAATAGCAACCTATCTTAAAGTATCTTAAGACAAACGTCAGACAAGCAGTAATAAGACAACTGACTGAAAAGGAACGGGAATACACCATACTTCATTGCACAGCACCGTATTCCTCCACTTCAGTCTGAAATGTGCTCATCTGAGTTCTTGCAATTCAACGCCACAAGGCTGTGAGCACAAGACATTCCCTGTTTGTGTTTCCATCCCTGTCCAGCCCATATGAGTCATTTACCTCCTAGCTGCCTGTTGTACATCACTGACGCCTTAACCTCACCTCTGTGCATAAACTTCTTCTTTCTCCTGACAGGTACTTTGGAGGTCACTGCATGCAGCAGCAGTACAGATGGCATTGGCTTCACTAGTGTTGTGGTCAGAACCATCCTGCCTTTGGCCCGGCCACACGCTCTCCCGTCATTGCAGAGTGGCCGAGCATGGTCAGGCCTGTTCCGCCATGCAGGATGGCTCACCTGTGTCTGGCAAGAACAAACTGAAGGCAGAAGCGTGTCCATGGGGAAAGTCCCTCACTGAATATGTCAGCAAGCTACACCCACTCCAACCAAACCAAGGCAAATGGCGGATATTTTCTCTTCTAGAGGAAAACAACAAGCATCTCTGCTTTCCCCTCTTTATTTTATCTGGGAGAAAACAAACTTTACAGCGGGCTTTTCTTCAGCTTAAGGCCACCCAGTGAGTGTTCAAGAGCCACATCTCCCAGCAGTCCTTTGCACTGAGGCTCCCAATGAGTTCCAGCTCTCCTTGTTGGAAGTAGGTTGTTGTACCCTCACTTGAGCTGGCATTTGAGCTTTCTTCCTAACCAGTGAAGGGCCAAGACCAAATGCAATTTTGCAAATATAGTCCCTCCCCCATGGCCAGTGACTGAGGCAGTGCCAGCTCCAGATTCAAAGGGTCTGTCCATGCTTCTACCCCCATGCAGAACTTCTGGAAAACATTTTAATCCAAGGAGGCTTTTTTGAGTTTTTTTGTATTATTCTAAAAGTATTTAAAACTTATTAGTGGAGGTCTTTTTTTAATTTGCCATCTTTCAAGTTAAACTAGAGGTTTCTTAAAATGTTCAATTGGCTCCAGAAAAGCCAAGTGTGAAAGCTAACTAACACTGCTGACTGCATACCCTTCAACTTCATATTGCTCTCCAGAAACCATGACTTCTCCTTTTTTAAATATCATTTCCCATAAGTCAGAATGCAGTTCTACTGGTATGCTTTTCTTTCTCCATTTTTTTTTTTTTAATTCAATATAACTTGATCCCCATCTCATGTTACTGGAAAAGTATTTATGTTTCATAACCATTTGGCTCCTTTTACTGAACTTGATAATTTTTGCTGTATGCCTTTTGCTAATATCTTGACTAGGATCTTTACATCTGAATTTAATAATAACTTTGTCCTGTACTTCGCTTTCCCATGTTAGGGATAACTAATAGCTTATGAGCTTGAATAGCAGCTGGCTCATCAGCTCCCCATCAGATCTGCTGGTGCTGTGAGGGTGCGGAGTTTTACCACCCTCCAGGGCGATATTCCGACAGATAATACCCTGTCATAGGTATCCCATTGTGTCTAATAATTAGAGTGTCAGTGGCTTTCATTTAAGAGTTTTTCAATATTTTTGTCCTGAGAAGCTGTGGAGAGAAGGTGGCTGCACACAGGAAGAGGGTTTGAGGAAAAAGGCTGGCTTGGGGGCTTGTGGGTGGATTTTAACACTTTCAGGTTGACGTCCAGCATCACACATGGCAGGCTTGTATCACTCACAGAGCCCTTTGTGCTTCATGTGGTTATCTGATTCTGATAGCGGGAGAAATAAAGTATGTAAGTTCCTCAAATCTAGCCAATGTACAGCTGAGAGAAGGGAGAGTGCAGGGCTGATAGACAAGTTCAACAAACGCACAGGCAGTGCTTGTGCTTGTGCTCTTGAGTGCACGTATCTTGTAGGGAAACATGTTATGGAAAATGGAATTGGGAAGATGAAAAAAATGTAAATTAAAATGGATTCAGGATGATTCGTATTTTTGGTAGATTACGGCAGCTAGAAGGCCTGAACCTGCCCCAGCATCAACAGCCACCCTGTCAAGCAACGCATGTTCCTCAATGCTGATTTCAGACCAACCTCGCATGTGAGAGGGACCTGTATGGCTGCAGACTTAAGATGTCAGCAGTCTCACTGGTCTGTGCAGCACCTCTGGGTAAGCGGGTTTTGCCAGACACCCCCACCTGTAACCCCTGGCAGAGGCAAGCTGGAAAGTTGTTGGAGACTTCCCGGTCCACGTCTGAGATCCTTAACCAGAGCTGTCTGCTCAACTGTGGCACTGCCTTGGCTCAAGACCTGGTGGGTGGCTGATTGGCCCAGGCACCTCTGACAGACCGAACTCTGGCACAAAGCCTGTCCTCAGCAAGAGAAGTCACTTTCTTTCCTTTCTGCTCTTGTCTGTCATGTGCAGAACTGGACTTAGGTGCTTACGTGACACAGTTTACATTGTGACTTGGTGGAACAGTGTCACGAGGATGGAGCCAGGCTCTTCCCTGTGACAACCAATGATAAGACAAGGGGCAATGGGTATAAACTGAACACAGGAGGTTCCATTTAAATTTGAGAAGAAACTTCTTAACGGTGAGGGTGACAGAGCCTGGAACAGGCTGCCCAGGGAGGTTGTGGAATCTCCTTCTCTGCAGACATTCAAACCTGCCTGGACACATTCCTGTGTAACCTCATCTGGGTGTTCCTGCTCCAGCAGGGGGATTGGACTGGATGAGCTTTCAAGTTCCCTTCCAGTCCCTGACATTCTGTGGTTCTGTGATTCTGTGACATGAAAGCTCTGCTAGCGCTCATTTTGAATGACACATGTAGTTGTAGCACAGATGTGCTGAAATTATGTCACCAGATCTCTTCCATAAACACACAAATACTTTGCATTTCCTTACCCTAAGGATCTTAAATTACCTCAGATATTAATGAATGAAAACGTGCAAGATCCCTGTGGTTAACTTTGCAGAGTAACGTTGCTCTCCACATCCCCTGAATGTACGAGGGACAGGGAGGGGTAAGAAAGCCAAAAACCTTCCTTGCAACCACACTGGAAATGTGAGGAAGACCCAGATCCATCGGCTCCAAAGTCTCCTCATAACAACTCTCTGTCTTCCTGTTTTATTTATAGGGGACATGAAAATAAGAAGGAAGAGGAAACACTCTTTTAAACCCCCGGATAGAAGGCACAGCTTTCCCTTGAGACGATTTCCCTCACTCCCATCACCACAGCCGCTCCGGCTCCTTGAGGCGGGGACCCCAGTTGTGTCAGCAGCGCTGCGCTGTCACCCCTCCTGCTGTCACCCGCCAGCGAGGCCATGTCCCGCCCGCTCGCTCCCTGCAGCGGGAGAACAGAGCCCCGCCCGTTCGGTCCCCGCAGCGGGACAAGGACAGAGCCCCGCCCGTTCGGTCCCTGCAGCGGGACAAGGACAGAGCCCCGCCCGCTCGGTCCCTGCAGCGGGACAAGGACAGAGCCCCGCCCGCTCGGTCCCCGCAGCGGGACAAGGACAGAGCCCCGCCCGCCCGGGCGCGGACCCGGGGCCCCAGAGCGGCCCGTCCCCCGGCCTGGAGCTGGCGCGGAGCCGCCGCCGCGGAGATGTTCCCGTGGCCCAGCAGGTGTCACCACAGCACCAGGGTCGCCTGTGTCCCGGCGCCATGACGCAATACCGGCGCGGGACGGGCGGGTGGTGACGTCACAGCGGTGGCCGGTGACGCAACTGCAAAGGGCGCCTCCGGAGAACAAGAGTTCGTAGGCGCGGGTTTGTTTCGGCCGGGCCGCTGTTGCCGCTGCTCATGGCGCGGCAGCCGGGCGCTGATGCCTGGGGAAGGGTGAGGGCCCTGCTGCAGGGGGGACACAAGGCACAGGCCCAGGGAACGCTCCCTGCTGCATGGCCCAGAGAACTGGGGCTGGGATGGCAGGTCAGAGCGGTTAGGTACCAAAGTCAAACCCGCTCAAGTCACAGAGGGTGTTTGTGGTCAGCGGCTCAACTGAATGGCCGAGGTTCTTGCCAGCCAATGCAATCATCACAGACAGACATACACGCACCTCCAAAGGCTGATTTAAATCCTTCTCCATGGGCCGAATCCAGACTTGTGTTCAATTTCCTGGCAAGTTACAGTGCCAGAAATTGCACGTGTATCTCCCCAAGCACATCAAGCACGAGACCTTCCCTTCTCCCTGACTGCAAGACCTGTGACAGATTTGCTTATCTCGAAAACCCACAGTGTTTCAACATATATAATTTGTTCAAATGGGATTATCAGACTAACTCAAACAGCCGCTTTCCCCCCTAGTCAGTAGCGAAGAGAATCCTTACTTTGTGTACTCCTCCTTTCATGGAATTCAGGCTGGATAACAGGGTAATGCCAAGTCCCTTTGAAACGCCTGCCAACGCAAGCACTGCCACCATTGCACATGCACCCTGTGTGCACAAAATCAGATCCTTTCTGCACCTCCAGAATTCTTGGCTCTGTGGTTTTCATCCCTTAACTACATGGAACCCTATATATATATATATATATTTTTTTTTTTTTTTTTCCATGCATTGACCAGGAATTACCTCAATCATGTTTTTGTTAATCAAGAATGGCTTGTATAGCCCATTGGCCTCCATACAACTTATCTGCCATAAGTTTCAGTAAGGTTAGTTCATGATACTATCTGGTTCCAGCTTTTCTTAGCTTTTAATTCCTAGGAAGCAAGTACACAAAGATTCAGGTCTGAATCTGGCTTTTTACTCATTGTGGTTGTGCTGGTTGGTGTTCAAGGCTTTGATTTGTGGGTAGAGACAGACACTTTACATTTCAGTCTGAGGACAGGTGTTTATTCAGCAGAGCTACAACTATTATGAGGTGCTGTTTTCTGTGTGTGAAGGGCTGTCACAGGTGTGACCCTGTCACCCAAATGGGATCCTCAGACTCCACCCAAAAGGAAGACACCTGCCCACAGGCTCTTCATACAAGAGGTCCAGCACTTTGGAAAAAAATCTTCTTATTCAGCCCAAAAAGCCCCAAATATGGTGATCTTCTGGGCACTCTGCTAAGGCTACCTGTTAAAGGTCAACCTGTTAAAGCTGTTGGAGAAGGTTAAGGTTATGTTTCCCGAAAAGATCAGGCTAGGAAAGAGCTTTCTTTGTAGTTGATTTTGTATTCAACTAAATTCTGTAGAGCAAATATATTCCTACTCAAACGTTTTTGTAGCACTACAAGTATTATGACAGCGTATCAATTAGCCTGCAGGGTGCCTGGAACTCTGGTAAGAAACACTTGTGTTTATAAAGGATATGTTACTTCAATATACAAAGAGGAAAGCATTTTACATTACTCATTTACAACAACAAAAATACAGAAATCCTCTGATAAAAGTCTACCCTTACATAACTCCTGTGCAACACAAATATATGATAGTTACCTCCTCACAGATAGGAGGATGCACCAACAAATAAGCATACAGCTGAGAAAATTTTCAAAGATAAATAGATGTCAGGACAGGAATATAACACAGCAACACAGTTCAGAGAGCTTGTCTAGAGAAACCTCATAATGTAGTCTCTGGGTGGCAAATTAGACTCATTACTTTTGGTGTCAGAAACTTTTAGAGACTGAGGAAATCCTTCCTGTATCTTATATTTAGGAGTACTTAATATAATGCTATTAGACTAGGGGCCTTGTAGGAAATGTGAACTCCTTTTCTTCACATTTCTATTTCTGACTTCTTTCTTTCCTTCTCTCAAGTCCCGGCACCACAAGATGATGAAATATTGCATCACCACCTAATCCTGAGACCTCTGACAGCAGCCACAAAAACTCACGAGTTTCCCCACCCCTTAAGAATAGCCAATAGTCTTAAAGATCTGCTCACACACACTCTGCTACCACAAGGAGTATGCCTCTGACAAACTCAAACACATGTGAACAGACAAAAATAGGTATTCAAGCCAGCAAGAGGTATTACATGAGTTTTACATCTCAGCTGATGTGTGTACGTACATGGTATGGAGGAAACAGCTTGCACTCCCACCCCTGTGCTTTAAATACCTATTCTGAAGTTTAAGAGCCTAAATCAGTAAAATGGGAGAAAAAGCCTTCAGCAGATGTATCTCAGAAGCCTTCTGAACACCTGCTGTTTCCTGTTTTGAAAGCTTGAGATGTTTCAAGTGAGGGATTTTCTGCAAAATCTTGATCACCAGGAGCACCAACTTAGCAGGAGACAAGGAAAGAGTTAGTAATTCTTGGAGAAGTGACTAAAGACAGGGAAGACTCCTCTTTTCCTTGTTTGAGCTTTCCTGACTCTGCTTTGCCTACAGAGGTTCACAGAGAACATTTTGGATCAGGCCACAAAACTACTTTCAAGCCCAGCAGATCTCAAAAGATTCCACTGGATGTGTCTCCCTGGGAACCCAAGTTCACGTAGGAGACATCTGACAGAGGATCTATCTGCCCGCTGGTGTCCCTTCCGAGGGATAAAGCAAGAGCCCAGCTTTTATTTCCTCTTCTTCTGGATTCCCCTCAATCCCCCAGGGCCTCCTACTGCTTCCCCAAGCAATAATCCAGAACTGACCTAAAAAGAGACAGGCTGCCTTTCTCATGAAAAAAAGCTGCGAATGGAGGACAGACCTGCAGGCAATGCTTAGTGAGCAGCTATATCCATTACACGAGCAGCCACCATACCTAGAACACGATGCAAAAGCTGAAATCCATTCAGCTCACTCCTCCTCTGCTTGTTACCAAGTTATAGCAAGAAGAAAAACTTACTTTTGATACCAAAGTTACCATATGATCGTGCATATGGACAAAGCAACTGCAATGACGTTAACACAACTGATCCCATATTTACACTATCAGTTTTCAGAGCAGAGCTGTAAAATACAGAGAATCTGTCAATTTAATTTAAATCCTGCACTGGATGCATCATAAAGTGCTTACAACTCAATAAGAAAATTCCAACTTATAAATTCTGCAAGAAAGGAGAAAGCTACTCCATCAGGAAGCAGAATGTATCCCACACTGTTTTTTTCTTTTTAATTTTCGTTACATAAGAAAGCAATTACAAAACTGAATGCAGCTATTGCTGAGATTAGGCAAGCAGGCTCTGGCTTTTTTGGCACAGGACTTACAAAGGTTCTCCATTTAACTTTTTTCTCTGCTAGCAATACAGAAAATAGATAGATAGATAGATAGATAGATAGATAGATAGATAGATAGATAACACCCCAACTACTAGATATTATTTCCTAAATTGCAATGAACTCAGTCTGTCAATGACAACAGAACATTTACATCCAGTTCCAACATATGTTGGTATATAAAGTTGTTGCTGAGCATTTAATGTGGCTGTTACTCTTTATCTCTGTGCTCCATGAAACCAACATAAAAACTGATGTTTGACTGTGCAGAGGACACAAAAGATACCATCTTACATTCTTCCAACCTCCAGAACTCCCATTTAAGATCATGACAGCAATTCCTTGTCATATTTTTTTACAGCTGAAAGATAAAGGAAATAATTGCATTTTGACTGCACCCCACAAGATTATATTAGCAAAATGATTGCGTCTTTGCATGACTAATTTTGATTAAATCAGCTTCATTTAAATACCAAATTGTGTTCTACACCTTCCTTCATTAAGCTATGGTATTCCTGACTCTTTTAAAGTTCCATTTTTATATGGTAAAATGTGCATTTCAATTTATTGTACAGGCTGTTCTTGACTGGAAAAAAAAAATAGACCAGCAGATAATTTGTGGGAACAGGTTTAAGTCATATTTGGAAAACAACAGGAATAAAATAATGCTAAAATGTGTATTTCCAAAGAATATATGACCTATAAAGAGTGTCTTTGGTGACAGGAAAGTTTGCATTACTTGATTTGCCACAAAAGGCAATAAAGAAAGTTGTGCTGCTTATAGAGGAGCTGAAGATTAACTACAAAAAAATAATATTTTATTAACTTACTACATCCTGAAAAGACACAGGTTTTCAGTTTACCTCCTCTTCTCAAATATAATACATAAAACAATTTATTCTTTCATTGAAAGTAACATTATACTGATCTCTAGCTATTTTGAAAGTATTTTATACAGTTCTGGCTGAAGTCAACATGAAACGTGTCATTTGCTCCAGCTGTAAATTATTCCCTTTATAATTGTCTTTTGACAAATGACAGACATTTTTATTCAGCTGTTCAAATCTCCATATGTTTGTGCATCCCCAAATAAAGTCTCTGGATTGTAACAGGATTAGTCGCCAAACTGGATACATTTGTGCTCCTGGAGTGATCCATCTGGGGATCCAGCCAACAACAACAAAAAGGCTTCTTATTTTGATAAGGTTTTTAATCTCTTTTAAAGCGTTCAGTGATACACGTGCTGTGCAAAGCTGAACTTCTTTGACTGATATTACTCATTATGTGAGGCAAAATCAAGCACAAAATGAGTCTTCACTGTGTTTCCCCTATGCTGCACACACATCAAGTGAAGGTTGTTAAAGGTTTTTACTCTGCTTTCACCTTTGTAAAAAGAGGAACTTGAGGCCAGCACAGGGTTACAATTTCTTACAGCCACAGCTCAGAGTAACGTACACTCATTATGAAACTCCCTGTTTACACAGTAGTTTCTCAGTTACTTTCTGCTTCAGGCTGGTATTATGATTCTTAATGTTGTTATGCAAACGATTTTTTAAGTCAAAGGAAATCCACTGCTATAATGAGAATAATCCAACTTCTTATAATAGCATCTAGGTGAGTAACATACTAGTTATTTCCTTCTGATATTTTCTTTTTATGGAAGTTAATACAGGTACCTAGAAAAATGAAATTAATTTTTATAGTCTTTGTTGCAACTTATGGTCTTGTAAAGCACTGCCTGAAGATGTAAACTTCATGTCAGCATGGCTTTCAGGGCAAGTGTGCAGGCTCTGTGCCATACAGAGTTCACCTGTGAATCTCATTGTAAGATCAGGGTCAAAAAAGGTCTCAGCACTCACAAGGAAGGAGTTTTGCTGTTAATTCCAAACAAAAGCTGTGGAGATACAAACCCTCAGCTCCGTTCAGAGCCAAAGAGCCAGCAGCCAGGGTGGGGAAAGCAGTGAGGGGGAATTGTTTGTTTATCTGAATTGGAAGTGAATGGTTATGCCTGAGCTGCATTTGAAGTCCTGGCACTGTAAGGCTGATGAATTAATCCTCCTGCTGTGGGCAGCCTTGGCATGGCCTTAGCTGGAGTATGACTATGTCCAGTTTTGAGCAGTGCCTTCCAAAAACAATGTGGCCCATTTGGCAGGAGCCCAGAGGCAAGCTACAGGAATCGCAGGAGGTCCAAGGAACACGACCTTAAAGGAGAGAGCCAGGACCGCCCAGCCTGGAGATGGAAAAATAGTGGGAAAACAAGATACAGCACCTTTGAACAAGTAGTTGCAAAAAAACCCAACCAACCAACCAAAAAAACACAAAAAAAAACCCCACCAAAAAACAAACCAAACAAAAAACGGAATGAAGACAAGTAAGAAGCTAAACCTGTAGGTGCAGACATCTAATACGACATAATGAAAATCCTTCCAAAGGAGAAGACCACTGTGTGGTAGAGCAGATTGCTGACTCCAGGAGTTTTTGAGGACAGCTTAGACAAAAGAACTTTGTCCTGGCCTCAGCGTGCGGGGCTGGATGGGCCCTCGGCAGCCCCGGCCCCGCAGCCCCGGCCCCGCAGCGGGCCCGGCGGGGCAGTGTTCTGCTCCAAGCTGCCCGCCCGGGACCCCGGCCATGAGCGACTCTTCAAGCTGCGGCCAGAGAGGTTTTGCTGCCCGCACTGCCACCAGGACAGGTCCTGCGTGCCTTGTGCTGGAGATTAAACCCCACCAGGCCTGTAGCGCTTCACCTCAGTGGTGGATGTATCCCCGCTCCGGCTGATGTGGCCGGACCGGGCCAGCGGGTCCCGGCCCGCGGCAGGGCTGCCCGCTGCCTCCCGGCGGCAAGGCCGGGCACCGCGCTCCAGAGCCTCGCCAAGAAACCCGCCGAGTGTCCCGGCCCAGCGCCGGCCCCTTCGCCGGGCCCCCGCCTCGCTCGGGGGAAGGGGCCGCGCCCCGGGCTCGTCGGGCCGCGGCAGGGGCCGAGCGCCCCGGGGCCGGGCGGCGGCGGCCGAGCGGGGCGGGGAGGCCCACAGCCGGTTCCCTCTTTGCCCGGCGTGTGATTGGCGGCGGCTGCGGAGCTGCCTACCGCCGGCCATGGAGCCTCCCCTCCGGCCCCCGGCCCGCTCCGCTTCCTGCTGAGGAAAACACCTGTGCGGAGCGGGAGCCCGGGCCGCGGCCGCGCCGCTGCGGTGAGTAGCGCCGTCCCGGGGGCCGGCGGCGTTCGCCGGCCGCCTTGCCCGGGACCCGGTCTCGCAGGTGGCAGCGGGGGCGCAGGGCCGGGGCGGCGCGGCCCGGCTCCCCGCGGCGGCGGCGGGCAGAGCGCCCGGCAGGCGCGCCCCTGGCTGGGTGGCCGCGGTCCCCGGCTGCCCCGCCGGGCCGGGCAGGCGAGGTTTGCCCTCCTGCGGCGGCCGCTGGGCTGCGGCTCCCGCGGGCGCTGCGGCGAGGCCCCGGCCGCCATCTCGGGGCGGCGGGAAGCGGGGCGGCCGCGGCCCCGGGGCCCGGCCGGTGGGCAGGCTGAGGGAGGCAGCCCCGGCCCGCTGCTCCCGGGCCTTCCAGCGGCGCGTGTGTGCGGGTCGGCGGGCAGCGCTGCGGCCGCCAGGCGAGGGCTGAGCCCCGTTAGCTCCCCGGCCCTCCGCCCCTCGCGCCCCTGGTACCGACTAACATCCCAGCCCAAGCAAGGGTTACAGGTTTGATGCAAAACCCGCTGAGGACACTATTAGTATGTTGACTAAAACAGTGCAAAGTCGAGGATCACACTGGACAGTGGTACCTGCTCCCTCTGGTCTTAAGATCTATGAGTCAGCTCTGCTACAACATAGCTTTTAAGCAATAAACAACTGTATTTCCTCATCTAACAAATAATCGTCTCCTGTGTCGATCTGGTACATGTAGACCATAAAACCTTCATCTGCCACAAATTGTCTGAAATAATAACTGAGGGCATTCAGGGGCTGGTTGTCTGTGGATCACGCTGCCAAAGAGCCGTGTTTGAAGAGCTGGCCACAAGTTGAATGATGGGCCGAATAGAAACTGTGTCCGTGCAGGAGCCGCAGCTGCCATGTCCGTGTTTTTAAGTGTTGGTTTAAAGGCAGATCACTATCACTCTCATAACTACAGTTAAGTAGAACTTTGCCAAAATTGTTACCTACATTTTTTTGAACCAGCTAGAAGTTATTGTTTGTTCCAGAAGCACCCCCAAATAGATACCTCATGTAGAAACCAAAATATGTAAAGGTCTATTGTGAAAGCAGAGTAGTCCTAGAAATATTCGAGCCTTGAGAGCAGTCATATTCACTGTGCAACCTCCTGGCGGAGATGTTCAGCTGTACCTGCTGATCAGTACACTTTTTGATGGAGAATGTGACTATATTATCTCTGAAATTTGCTTGCTAATGGGAAGCTGCACTGATTTAATTCCCGTGAGAGCTTGTAGTTGCTGGAGGATTTGACAAGAGAACTTAGCAAAGCAGTTTTTGTTGTTGTGTTCATTCTTAACATGGTAATGCTGTATCTTACCTGCATAGTTCAGCACTGGATCATTGTAGATGTAGCGAAGATATATTGTACTTCTATCCAGCAAATGCAGAGTGGTCTTCTGATACAGGACAATGCAGCAGATGGAGTATGCTGCTTGGGAAACTTTGGTTCATGTAATAGGTGGGTTTTTTTCATTTACCTTAAAGTGTGAATGTAAATAATTATATTTGCACAATGTGGGCACAAGGTGATTCTTACTCTGATAGAGAGTCCCTGTTTTCTTGCAGGTTATGTTGTCTGGGAAGGAGCTGACACAAAAGTGAAAAGAATAATTTAAAAATAAGTTTTTCACATGGTGGATTAAGCCAGAAGCAGAAACTATTATAGAATAAGCATGAAAATAACTGGTGGAGAATAAGTAACTCGTAAAACTCTAACAAAGCACTGACATTTGACAGCTATCTTCAAATTTTTTGTAGCAGACTATATGAAGTAATTCATGATCATACGACCTCTCAAACAGTGTTCGCAAAACCTTGAACAAGTTTACTGATTAATTGATCTTCTAATCCTGCTGTGAATTATGTTTCACTCTCAGTTATCCTAAACAGTGCTGGCTTCATTCCCTTGTGTTCTCTTCCCTTCCTTACTAGTCCTGCAAGTGATGAGTCAGATTAAGGAACTGATCCAGCTGAAAACTAACCAATTTTTGTTGTTATTATGATCAGTTTGCTGACCTGCGTGATGAGGTAGTAACATGACTAGAAACAAAGGCAAGCCTGTTTGCTTTTCTTAGTTACCCTTTACAGGCCCATCTCCTCCTGTTGCGTTGAACCCCATCAGGATTTGTGGACTAGTGGTAGGACGTTTCTCCTAATACAGAGAAATTTTGGTTTAGAATTGAGTTAAATTACAATTAATAATAAAAAAGAGTGATTTTTTTTTTTTTGTGATGGTGTTGCAGTAGGTGTATAGAAATGTCAGTACTGTAAGTAATGCTTAAACTTGACACAGAGGTTTTAGGAAGTTATTTTAAATTATTTTCATTTATAAACATCCAAGTGTTCTGATGCATATGCATGAGGAAATATGGTGTTGCTATGCCTACACATGGGTTAGCAGGAAATAGATACAACTTGGTGTCATCCTAATAACAGGGACACTGTTGTGTCTCTTTGCAGAGACAGATTAGAGACAGTCGTCATTCCATGAATTGGCTTCTGAAGCCGATGAAGAGGGGTCAGAGCTGAAACAGAGATGGAGATTGCACTGGACTAGACATGGCAGGTCACAGCGCAAATGAACATGGATCAGAATGTCAAACAATTATATTCTCTGAGCAGTGTACAGAGTTGCTCGCTGCTGCATGAGATAGAGATGCTGCTTTCAATTTTCTTGATGGCCTTGATCAATGGAGTAGAACTAGAATAGCTTAGAGGAGATGGAATACTTGTGTGTATATGTGTTTGAAAAATTAATCTTTAAGTGCATCTCACGTGGCAGCAAGATGAGGACATTTTGAACCGGCAAGCTTTCTTAGGACTGGCAAAACCCAATGAAACGGTGATGAGTTCAGGCTTACTTAATAGGGTCAGCACCACTTTTAGAACAAGGGATATTTGCACAAAACATTTGTAGCCTGTTGGCATGAAAAAAGCCCCCACTGCTAGTTGCTTATGTTTAAATGAAGAAAAATATGTGACTGTATGACACGTTTTAGAAATTGTATTTCAAAATACAGGCTCTGCAAAAGCATTGTAAAGTCAAGCTTTCCAAAGTCAGGGAATTTCAAAGCATAGGTTTTGCAAAATCCATTTTCGCCTTCAGCATTGTTCTTTTTTCTTCCTTACAACTCCAGCTCCTTTTCCTTTTTATGCGAAAGCGGCTGCTTGTTACTTCTCCGTCATCCTGGGCGCTACTGTTGAGGTTACAGGTGCTCACGTTTTCCGAGTGCTTTTTTTGGCTGAAAGGAGCACCAGAGAGGAAAGCAGCGTGTAGTGCTGAGATGCCAGAGAGTGTAGCTGATGAGTACTGATGGGCTGCACATGGGTGAAGGATGAATGTTGGAGATGTGTTGGCCAAGAGGGGTAGATTTCATGGCAGGAACAAAATGTTCAGGGCAACTTCACCACTTCATTGAGAAATTTCCATTACTGGCTGTAAAAGGCAGAGGGAACTAGGACAGATGTGTTTTCCCCAAATTCACTTCCTGAGTAAAATAACCTCTAAAAAGAAATCAGTCTTTGCTGCCAAGCAAAATGATGCTCTGCAAAAGAAGAGCTATGTCAAGGGTTTATTTTTAACCATTAATTTCAGAGGTTGTGAGATCATTGGAGGCAGGTAAGAGACTGTCAGCAATACAGAAGGAGCTTTTTTTTCCCCCTTTTTAACAAGGAAGGTGTCTTACAAGATAGAAAGTGTGCATATGTTAAAAAACAAGCAACACCACCACTTTGCTGTTGCTAAAAGAGCTTCCAGTTGTTTCATAATTATTGTAGGATATATGCTGCTGTAGGATATGTACTGCCTATTGCTCTTCAAAATGGTCAGTATTTCACTGGAAAAGTCTTAAGGCAAAAGGATAAGACTAGAGGTTTTTCTGTATTTTCTTTCTGATTTGTACATGTTTTCCCAAATCTTTTCCTGTGGGGATTATATATATATATATATTTTTTTTAAAGGAACAGCTCCTGAGGTTGTATTTAACTACCAGAATTAGGCTTGAAAAGCCCATGGTTTAAACTCTTCCAGAATCATAAATCATCATAATTTCTAGTGGATTTCACTGTGTGTTTGTAATTGTAAGTGGATGAGTTAAAAACACTAGGAGAAAGATTGCCTGGCAGTTCTGTTCCTGAGGTTAGCACACAGTACCCTGGGCAGATACCATCTCCCTGTGCCACCTGTACGGAGACTGGCTCAAACAACGCTGACGAATTTAAGTTGGAAGCCCTCAAATGGCTATCACCGTGAACACAAAAATAAGCAAACACTGCAGATTTGTCTTTTATTTAGTATTTTTCTTTAACTGTTTTATAAAGTAGTTAGGCTCTCTAAAATACATTGGTTTAAAAATGTTTTATTAGGAGTCATTAGATTTATTTCCTGGCTTACTCTTAGCTATTTTTAAAAGGCTTTAAGCATGTCTTCTATGCATGTGTGTTAAAATGACATTGGTGTACTGAAGGTGTATTTTTACGGTTGTAACAGGAAAAGCATTCTGACTTCTTTTAAAATGAGCAATCATATGTATAATCAACTTGGTTAAAACTTCCTTCCTGGTAAGTGCAGCACTTCCTTTGCATCTGGATATGAGGGTGAGCAAGAAAAGCAGAACAGCTTAAACAAAGATTTTTTTGTGTGTGAATGATCTTCCTTTAGAAAAATAGGAACTTCAGAAATTAAACAAATGAGTCGTCTCCAGCAATTCAGCTTTTACTTTATAAGCAGGTAATATTTCCTTGTATTTTGTCAGTTTTAGAAGTGGAGTACCCGCAGTCGTTGCTTTCCGGAACTTGAAAAGAGAATTTTAGTTAGCGTGTTGTTTCAGTTTAACCTTTTGTATTCTGATTTTCTTGGTTTGTTATCTGCATTTGTTTTATTTTTTACAGCAGTTAAGAGGCAGATTTTATGTGTAAAAAGCATTGTCTGGAAAAGTTGTTCAGTACGTTGCTGTAGCTTAAACTGAGTATAAGAAAGCTCAAGGGGCAGCTTGTGTGAGCGCGCCCAGTCAGTGCTGCCTCTTCCAAGCTCTTGCTGAATCATTTCCACTTTAATATTGTTCAATGGAAATTAACTGTGAGCAACAATATTTTTTGTTTACTGAAAGCTGATACGGTAGGCTGCTTGTGCTCAAAGTTGTTTTACAGGTGTTTTAGGAGAGAATTGATGTACAGGGTAATAAGTTGACATCAGCTTGGGAGTTTTTTTCTTCTGTAATAAACTAATACTTTGTGCTGGAAGTGCTTACTTTTAAAATGGATGGATGTTATCAGTCTGGTGAATTGATTTATTTCAAAGAAGCACATCTAAGGATACTAGGGTGGAATTTAGATGCACGTTAAATCTATGTCTTCTGAAGTAGTCCATGACTTTTGAATCATAATGGCTTTTTTTGGTGTAAGTCCTTATTCATCACTAAAAAGAGACACAGAGGAAAATGGGAATAGGCTCAGCTTTGTCCAGTCTGAAAATAAATGGATTGTTTTGTTACTTTCTGTCATTCCTAGAGCTTGGTGGGATCACATTCTGCTCATACACAGTAGCGTGTCTTTTGATTTCTATGAAAATCCACTTATGTTAATATCAGCAGCATCAAAACAGATGAGGCAGCAGAAGGATCAGTGCTTGATCAAACAGAAGCAAGAACAAATCAGTATGGAGAAAATATAAATGCAGACTGCTTATCCTCAGTGAAATCTGGGAAGGCTGTTTAAAAGCTCTATTTTAATTATTTAATCGTTGAGGGTTTATGTGTTTGTATTTGTTGCTGTTGTGGGTTTGGGTTTTTTGGTTGTGTTTATTTGTTTTGGGTTTTTCTTAATATTTGTTATTGAATATATTACATCTAAGTTGGCTTATATAAATCAAGCATTTATGACCAGAACTTAAAGGGAAATACAAAAAGCATATACCTAGCAGGATTCTGACTGGACTGTGATTTTAATTGAGAGGAGTTATAAAGTAAAAGTAAAGAAAAACGTAAATGAGAAGGTAATCAAGTATTTTGTATGTTTTGCTAGATTTCTTCTGGCATGGAGTTGGGGGATTATGAACAGCCCGTTGTTATGAGAGAGGAAAACAAGCGAAGGAGAAGAAGGATGAAACCTCATTGTACATCGAGTAATTTGTCATCAATGGAACTGATATCCATTGAGTTCATTTTACCTACAAGCAACAAACATACTAAAGTACCGGAAATGATGTTACTCGAAATAGCTGGCAACTGTACGGTTGAGCAAATGAAAGCACAGATTTGGATGCGTGCAATAGAGATGAGTCAAACCGCAGACTTCTACCACGCATTCACCCCGGATCAATTTATTCTGCAGTATCAGAAGAAAGGGCAGTGGTATGAGATTTATGATAAACATCAAGTATTACAGACATTAGACTGCATATTGTACTGGAAAGTATTACAGAAGAAGGTGGGCAAGATCTATGTTGTCCAGAAACAAAAACCATCAGAAGAAGTTCAGGAATTTCAGCGGCAGCTTAACGACTTGATTGGTTACGATGTCACTGATGTAAGCAACGTGCATGATGATGAGCTAGAATTTACCCGTCGCAGGTTAGTCACTCCACGAATGATAGAGGTAGCCTGTAGAGATCCCAAATTGTATGCAATGCACCCATGGACTACGTCTAAACCACTCCCAGAATATTTATTTAAAAAGATCACTAATAATAACATTTTCATAATCATACATAGAGGAACAACTAGCCAAAAAATTAAAGTGTCAATAGATGACACGCCAGATATGATTCTTCATAGCTTTTTCACAAAAATGGCAAAGAAAAAGTCTTTGATGGACATTCCTGAAGATCACAGTGAACTGGATTTTGTTCTCAGGATTTGCGGCAGAGATGAGTACATTACTGGAGAGACGCCAATCAAAGATTTTCACTGGATAAGACAATGCCTTAAGAATGGGGAAGAAATCCACCTTGTCTTAGACAATCCCCCTGACCCAAATGAGGATGAGGTTCAGAAGGAAGAGTGGCCCTTGGTGGATGACTGTACAGGAGTTACAGGGTATCATGAACAATTGACAATAGATGGAAAAGATCATGAGAGAGTTTTCACTATCTCATTGTGGGACTGTAATAGGAAATTTAGGGTGAAAATAATTGGCATTGATATCCCAGTTTTACCAAGAAATACTGATCTCACTGTGTTTGTGGAGGCTAACATTCAACATGGGCAGCAGCTCCTTTCACAGAGGAGGACTTCATCGAAGCCTTTTACGGAGGAGGTTCTGTGGAATATTTGGTTGGAGTTTGATATCAAAATCAAAGACTTGCCTAAAGGAGCACTCCTGAATCTTCAGATATACTGCGGCAAAGCACAGGGACTGTCCACAAAGACGAACCTTCAGTCACATGAGTCCCCCAACTCTGATTCAAAGTGCAAAACTCAGCTTCTCTATTACGTAAATCTTTTGTTGATAGATCACCGTTTCCTGCTACGCAGTGGGGAGTATGTGCTCCACATGTGGAAAATTCCAGGCAAGGGGGAAGAACAAGGAAGTATCAATGCAGACAAGCTCACATCAGCAACTAACCCAGATAAAGAGAACTCAATGGCCATCTCTATTGTGCTGGACAAATATTGTCACCCAATTGCCTTGCCCAAGCACAGGATAACGTCAGACCCCCAAGGGGACAGGACACGAGCCGAAATGCCCAACCAGCTTCGCAAGCAACTTGAAGAAATCATAGCAACTGACCCACTTAATCCACTTTCTCCTGAGGACAAAGAACTGTTGTGGCACTTTAGATATGAAAGCATAAAGCACCCCAAGGCGTATCCTAAGCTGCTTAGCTCCGTGAAATGGGGACAACAAGAAATAGTGGCCAAAACTTACCAGTTGCTAGCTAAGAAGGAGACTTGGGATCAAAGCACTTTAGATGTTGGACTCACAATGCAACTTCTGGACTGTAACTTTTCGGATGAAAATGTTCGAGCAATGGCAGTTCAAAAACTGGAAAGTTTAGAAGATGATGATGTTCTTCATTATCTTTTACAACTTGTGCAGGTGAGGTATATTTGCATTCTTGAAATCTGCCTGCCTGGAATATTGGCATTGCCCCATCATCATTCCAGTCTTGGTGGGTCTAGTTAGTAATCCCTTTTTTTGAAGTCTTCAGTGTTTAGTCAAAGCAGTGGTAGTAACCAAATTAACCCAAAACACGCTTTCTACATTTTGCCTTTTGCCTATGTTGTTATTTTTGTGTTACCACGGCCTAGCGTCTTACAATTTGTGTCTTGTGTTTACAGTAGTTTGTTTTTTCTAGAGATTGTCAACACTAGCACAGCTATGATGGAGCAAATCCAAACTGTGCTGTCTCTAATCCTGTCTGTCTCAGGTCTGAATCTCATAGCACTGAAGAACTGTTGACCAGCTTCACCAACGGTTTAGAAAGAATGTAGACAGAAAGGAAGTGAAGGCAGATGTTGACATGGACAAGGCCTGAAGAAAAATCTGGGGTTGGCTTTTAGGTCCAGAATAACAGTGTGGTTACATAGCATATGGCAATGACTTCAGTCTTGTACTGTTAAGGGGGGACCAAATTTATCTAGAAAAATTTTTAAAAGTAAATGAAGAGTTTCTAGGACTCCATAAGATTAGTTCGTTCTGGGAAGCTGGGTGAGAAATTGTGCTTTTAATGGCGATGAATCACCACTGTATCGATTTGAAGCGCTTTGTATGTGAATCGTCCAGATGAAATGTTGAGGTTTATATCAGTTATACAAGAAAATTGGTTTGTTTGCTTTCTCACAACACGGTGCCAGAGCTGGGCCGGCTGCTGTCAGCAGCAGAGTGGCGTCTGCAGGCTGATGAAAAGGTGCAACCCTGCGGTTCTTCCTGGTAAACGCGTCCCCTGAAGCAAGGCAGCTCCGCAGGCTCCCCAGACCTGACAGGGCCCTGGTTTGTGCAGAAGGCTGTCTCCCTGCAGAGCAGGAAACACGTTTTTGAAGAATCAGAGGACAGAATTGACTTTCTTTTATTTTATTTTTTTTTTAATAAAAGAACTGCTGCAGCCTGGGAACCTGCAGGATGGGGCTTTTAATTTCTGTGGGTTCTGATAGAGCCCAGGTTCCCAGGAAAATGATGTTAGTATTTCAGATTTTGCTGCACATCAGTAGTGCTTTAAACAAGGCCTTTTGAGCCTTGTCTTTACTTGTCTGAAGATTAAGCTCCTCAGGCAGAATTTATGCACTTCTGCATTAACCAAAGGAGCTGCTACAGTTACCTCATTGGGCCTCCCACGTAGCTGCTGCTATATATATGCTTAGTGTGTGAGCTTTTGCTGTCTACATGTAGCTCAGCAATTTTATTCACTTTTGTATCCAAATTAGGGGCCTGGGGTGGTGATAGGTTGATATCAAAGTACCTGAGAGAATTTTTTAAAATTTGTTTCTGAAATTATTTGGTTTTGAAATTATTTCTTTTCAGGAAGTACAAATCTGGAGTGTTTTAAAAATAATAAATCTAACGGTAAATTAAATTACTGTAGCATAAAATCAGAGTAACTTAACTTCATTGTCTCATTTTTAGTAAGAAACATAGTTAGAAATGAAAAGATTGCCATCCCCAAAAATGAAAAACCTACTAAATCCTAGCATTTACCTCTCCGCTGCATCCTTGTCTTTCTTTCCTTGGCTAACAACGGAGTGTGAGCCATCAGCTCCCTGCAGCAGAGTGTTGGTACCACAGAGTATTTGAAAATCCACGTTTTTCAGAGAATGGTGTCTGCCATTCCTCTGCTCTAACAGGCACAGCTGAGATGTCTCTATTGCAAATGGTCATCACTTTTCACATGCACGCCTTCATGAAAGCTTGATGCCTTATGTCACTCTGCACGGGATATTCACATTTTACCTCCCAGTAGAGTTAGAAGCCAAACAAACATTTTATTTTCCCCCAGGTTTATCCCAAATAGAAGCAGCTGTGCCATAAATAAACCTATCGAACTTCCTGTAAAGGTCTATTGTTCTCTGCGCACTTGATAAAACATGGATAGGATAGTTAAAATACAACAATATCCATTGTAAAGCAAACACTAGTTACTGTGGTCCTTTTATGTGGCAGTGAGTAAAGCTCTCCTGGTGAACTGACAAGGCAAAGGTACGTGCAGGGACCTGCTGAAGTGCCAGCAGATGCTTTTTAATGGCTAGCTATTAAAATATTCATATTTGACTTTATGAAGAAAAAAGAAAACTGGGATTGACTTTTAAAATATTAATTTCTAAAACTTAAGCATGTTCATAATACATTTTTCTAATATTCTTTTATGTTAACCTGTATTTGCAATCCTAATATAAGGAGGTTTTGTTTTGAAGTGATGGCCGATTGTTTGGCTGTATTTAATTCTTAAATTGTTTTTTAGGGCTATGTAAGCAAATCAGTTTTAATTTATGTAGTAATTATTGCTTTGGGGTGCCTTATTGCAGTGAAAATAAATTTTTATTAAAAACCCCTCATACCTTCATCATCTCTCACACAAAGTAAGAGGATCTATCTATTTTAAAATCAATTTATGTTTGTGAATTCTCATTATCTTCTTAAATAAGATGGTGTTGCTTGAGGAAATAAAACAGTATTGCAGAGATGGTCAGGACTGTTCTTGCAGAATTATGATAGTGTACAAGGGCAAGTCTGGTGCTTGGGTTTCTCGTCTGTCTCTTAGATGGCAGCTGGAAAGAACGAGTAGCATTTTATAAGTTGGTTCATTCCAGAAGGTTGACTTAAAAAGCTAGATTTTATTTTTTTATTTCTGTTGAATAAACCCACAGGAAGTTTTACTTTTCAGAAACAGTGTTGATATTTTAATAGTAAAAAATACAACAGTGTGCCACAGTACTTTTAAGAGTTTATAAAATAAAACCCTATGATTTGTTTGAGGAATTTAGTAGACCTCTGCTGACGGATTGGTTGCTTCTTTGCGAGGTGCAAACCACAGTGGTCTTGAAAGAGCCATTCTGTTCTGTTGAATAACTGTGGCTGAAGGTTTGCATACTTCGTTGCTTCCGAAAGCTGAGCGTACGACATGCACCCAGCTCTCTGCACATCCCTTTGTTTTCCCTTCGTCTCCCTCCATGCCGCTTCCTGGCACTCTGCTTCCAGAACCTGAAGCTGTTCACCAGCCCCCTCAGTCCTCGACAAGGATTATGTGATCCTATTCCAGGGATTGTATGCTTCTTATTTCTCTTTTCTTGCCATGGGGTATACATGCATACTTTTTTTCTTCCACTAATCTTAATACAAACCTCCAATAAACTTGAGTCCCTCAAGCAACAGGAAAGAAGCTGCTGGAAAAAAAACCCGACGTGGACAAGTTCCCTGGCACAGCCTGGTATCTGGAAGTGGAAGGGTTTTCTGGTAGATCTATTCACTTGATTATTGGGATGGGGGAGAGAATAACAGCAAAATATTCCAATCCTGACACTTCAAAAAGAGTTGTTGACTTTTTGTTTCCACCTTTTTTTTGGCAGTAGCTTGGAAATATCTGTGGGCTTGGGTGGAGCCAAGTGGCTCTTGGAGGAGAAAAAATACATCTGTGCTCATAGAGTCATTAAAAAAAAAAAAAAGCCTGGTGAATTCTTCCTCTTAATTGTACTCCATTACTATAGGATGTGTATCAGAGCCTCTATTCAGTTTTGTCATTCATGTAGGGGTTAAAAGCCAGATCAGGAGCTCCAGAAAGCTGCTCCTGTATCCCATGCTTGCTGGGAAACCTGGCAGTGAACCCTGGTGCCCAAGTCCCGAATGGCAGATGTTGTCAAAAGCAGTGCTTTATTATTGACAATTTTTATTAAAGAATGATGACAAATATGTCATTTCATTTGTCAATAATCTTTCCAAGCCTTCCTAATGTCAATCAGACTGCAAAACGTTTTCTGACCTTGCTGGGTTTTGCTATGGCCTGAGAATTATGTTGCTTTGTTGATCTATCTTTCTGTGCTTAGGTTGGCCTCACTGGTTAACTACTCCCTACGTTGCTTTATTTGTTGCATTAATAGTACACCTGGAAAGAACCTGTTGCAAAGAAAAAGTGCTGCTTGAGTCAAACACAGAAAAGCCCTGCTTTGTTTTTTTCAACTTTGTTTCCTTTAAAGACCTTCTGTCTTGCTGTACACTTTCTACTCCTGCAGCCGTGTGTTCACTACACATCATTGGCATAGTAAACGTTCAATGCGATCTTAAATAGGTTAATAACCTGTCTTCTGTGTTTGTGTTACTCAGGCTGTGAAATTTGAGCCATATCATGACAGCGCATTAGCCAGATTTCTGCTGAAACGTGGTTTGAGAGTAAGTACTTCAAAATACAGCCAATTTGTGCTAAAGGTACTGGCATTGTTAAAAGCTTTCATCAAGAAGTGCGTGCTGATTGTAGTGTTTTTCTTTACCTCTAGAACAAAAGAATTGGTCACTTCTTGTTTTGGTTCTTAAGAAGCGAGATTGCCCAGTCCATGCATTACCAGCAGAGGTTTGCGGTCATCCTGGAAGCCTATCTTAGGGGCTGTGGAAAAGCAATGCTACACGATTTCATGAAGCAGGTTCAAGTAATTGAATTGCTGCATAAAGTCACGATGGAGATAAAATCAGTTTCTGCAGAAAAGTATGATGTCACTTCTCAAGGTATTTGCTGACAGGCATTTCTTTGTTTGTAATAATACTGTTTTTTCTCTTTGGGTGTGAAAATCTAGGCATAAAATTGTGATGTTTATTTAGAAAATTCATGGATAATTTACTGTCAAAGGGCATCTTTATTACTTCTTTTAAAATGCCAGTGTAAATTAATATTGATTGAACCAATAATACATTTGTTTGCTCATTCCACCCCAAAAGGGGAAGAATATCAATGTTCTAGACACGCAGTACTTTCCCATGCTTTGGCTTATCTTCTTGAACCTCACACCATGCAGCTGGGAGACAGCTAAGTTTGTGTATATAACCCTTAGCTGAATGCCAGCACTGAAGAAAGAAGCAATCCAGGACACAAATATTAACTGGAAATAAAGAGGAAAAGTGGGACTTGCCAAGAAACACAGCCTTACCCTAGGCAGTCACTGAAAGACTCTTGGCAGGAGGACTGGGGAGGAGCCCAGTACAGCCCCCGCTGTGCCACAAAAGTAGCTGATGGACCAGCGGTGTCTATACAAACTATACATCTCTGGGGTTTTGCAATGTGCTGAACAGGGGTCCTGTGAGACACAGATGTGGTATTGCTGTTTCTAGTTCTTGTCAGCACTGCTTTGGAAGCCACAGTAGGGTTATGCAATGCCTGTTTACCTCTGCGTTTTGTCTGCATTTATTTATTTTTTCTTTTTCCCAGCTTCCTTAAAAGCTTGTTTGTCGTGATTCCTATTAGTTGCTTGGTGTTGGGAATAAGCACGAGGAGATATATGACAATATTCAGATTCAAAAAGCTGTAGAGCAACAAGCTCTTCCTGCATGTTCAGCCTGGTATATTCCAGGCTGGAAGCCCTTGGTTGGGAAAGCCTTTGCACTCTGGTTCTGCAGAAGTGGCTGCTGTGGTGGTGTTTCAAAAGGAAGTCGAAGGAAAAATGCATTTATGCTTCAACATATAATTTAATATGTTACCACATAGTGTGAGTTAGGGGGCTTACTGCACCCCTTTATAAAATCTTATTTCTAAACAACTTTCTAAAATTTATGTTAAAATGCTCTATAATTAAATATATTTGGTCATAACTCCATGGTTTGGGAAGAAACTTTACAGCCTTGCAGATGCACATGTCTATAACAGCACTGGTTTCCATAATACATTATCTTTGAAGGATATGTGGGCAAAGAAGAAAAGTTTCAAGAGAAAGCAATCACATTAACACCCACCAGGTTTTGAAGTTAAAGAATCTCTGTATGTAATGTGCAGCAGAACATTGAAAGATGACTTATATAATTGACATTTTCACTGAATAAGGCTTCCTGAAACTAAGGAGTGTCCTACTAATGCTATATCTAATTTAATTTATTCTCAGATTATTGAGGATATGGTTTTTCCCACAGGCACTCTCTACTTCTTACATTTCTAAAAATGTATATCCTAACATTTCTTCTTAAATTTATTGCTTCTTTTTTGCTCCGTCATTTCTAATGTTCATAGCCGTTTATATTTTCAGTCTGAATGTTTCTGACTGTTTCCTTTTGTCATGCAGCCTCATCTAATTCCTGTATTTGTTTTTCTTCTTCCAGTATTTGTGGATTTTTTTTAAAGAATAAATTCCTTCCTTTTAGATCCATATTAGTCCAGTAGCAGTCATGCTGTCATACTGTTTCTTTCACTTTTCATGTAGTCTCTGTGCTTATATTTGAACAGAGCAAGTAATAATAAATAATTTCTGCAGATCATAGTATTACAGCTTGCGTAGGATTATCTGCTTTCATCACCATTCTGTGCTAGATGATTTGTCTCCCAAGAATGTGTCTATGCAGCTGTTTCTTCTCTTAAAATACATAGCACTTTGTTCTTAAGCCAGAACAACTTGAAAATCGTTTTAGCAAATGCCTTCACTTGCAATTTAAACTCAACTAATTCTTGATCTTTACTATCTTCAATTGGTCAGCATACAGTATTCAAATTACATTACAATGAGGAGACTTAATGAAATCAAGCTATATTTGTCTAGAAAATACATAGTTACATTTTAGAAAGCTGTTTCATGACCCATATTATGGCAGCCTGAGGGGTTTCAGGTTGGGTCTGTTTTTGGATTTGGTTTTGGTCTGTTTTTGAAAGATATCTAATTATAAAACCCACTTATTAGCTCTGCTATATTGCTGTCAGATTTCTTTTTTCTACCAGAAGAGATACCACATTAGTCAACCTGGCACTGCTAGGTAGTTCTTCTCTAAAAGCCTTTAGGATAGGTGTAGCAGTTGTGTTCTGTGAGTTCTCAGGTAATTCTTCTGGCTTGAATTACTTAATTTGATAGCAGCTTTAGAAACGTCTTCATTTTCTGGACATGACCCAGCAATGTGCGCTTGCAGCCCAAAAAACCAACCATACCCTGGGCTGCATCAACAGGAGCATGGCCAGCAGGTCAGGAAGGTGATTCTGCCCCTCTGCTCTGCTCTGGTGAGACCCCAGCTGCAGTGCTGAGTCCAGCTCTGGATTCCTCAGTACAGGACAGACACGGACCTGTTGGAGAGGGGCCAGAGGAGGGACACCAAGATGATCAGAGGGCTGGAACAGCTCTGCTGTGAGGACAGGCTGAGAGAGTTGGGGTTGTTCTGCCTGGAGAAGAGAAGGCTCCAGGGAGACCTAATCGTGGCCTTTGAATACTTAAAAGGAGCCTATAAGAGAGACGGGGACAGACTTTTTAGCAGAGACTGTTGTGACAGGACAAGGGGTAATGGTCTTAAACTAAAAGAGGGGAGATTCGGGCTAGACATGAGGAAGAACTTTTTTTCAATGAAGGTGGTGAAACACTGGCCCAGGTTGCCCAGAGGGGTGGTAGATGCCCCATTCCTGGAAACATCCCAGGCCAGGCTGGACGGGGCTCTGAGCAACCTGATCTAGTTGAAGATGTCCCTGCTCATTGCAGGTAGGTTGGACTAGATGACCTTTGATGATGGCTTCCAGCCCAAACCATTCTATGATTTTGTATATAAAGTATCCAGGCCTGTGTCTAGCTTTCTCATTACAATTTTTTGTTCTTTAATTTTTATCTCCAAAATCACTTGAACATGTATACGCAGCCTCTGCTGTGATGCTGCAGTTTTTTATCTGACAGAGTTCAGGTCTTTGTCTTAACGTAGGGTAATACCCAGTATGTTTCTTGTGCTGCCAACACCTGCTAGCTGAGATGAACAGAGTGCATCATATGTAGCATAATGCGTACCGTTCTAAGCTGAAGATTCAGAAGTTGAGGTTTTATGAATGAAAAAAATGAGTTTATACGTGACTATTAAAATTCTTGTTCATATCAATATACAACAAATTTTCTTCTCACTGGAATGTGAGATTAACAAGGCCGCACTGTGAAACCAGTTTTAGAAGGACTGGAAACTCAGTGTCTTTATACTTAGAGTCCTTATGTTTACAGTATAATTGACTCCAAGAATTCAAGAGCCATGAGTTTGCAAGAGCAATGCTTTTAAATGCCTCCATGGCATAAGGAAAAAATATTTTTAGGTGTGTTGTGCTGTGTTTTGGTTTTAAATGAAAGATGAGATTTTAATGTAATCTCCTGAATCTTCAGAAGAACGCCAAGCACTGTGCAGTACTTCAAACACTGTAGCAGGTACATGACTTGTGAGGTTCTTAAAGACTTTAAGTATCTGAAACAGCCCTAACCATTAATAGTGCAAGTGAAAGAGTCTTCCTCTGTTCCTCAAATCAGGAGATCTTTGAGGAAGGCAACTTTAAAAGTAGCTAAATGGAGGAGGTTTTTGGCTAAATCATGATGCTTAGCAAGTTTGATTACCTATAATATTTTTACCTTTCAACTTTAGATTTCATTGTGTTTTCTTACTTGTAATTGCAGTTATTGCACAGCTGAGACAAAAGCTTGAGAAACTACAGAGCAGCAAACTTCCAGAAAGTTTTAGAGTTCCATATGATCCTGGGCTCAGAGCAGGAGCCTTGGTGGTAAGTATATTCTGAGTTCCTACAAATTCTTTTTGAAAATAACCCCTTATATTTGCAAGTATGTGTCATTTGGTAAAAATTTTTACTGTTTTGTCAAAACTTCTTATTTCGCTGTGAATATGATGACATTTTCATGGACTCAGTAAGTTTTTATTTCCAAAGCTATTAGCATTTTTCTAAATGTAATGACATGCCACCCTGCACTAAAAAAGTGCAACAACCCATAAAACCCTAATCATTAAATGGCAATTGCAATTATTCCATTACTTCAATCCAAGATTTAACCAGGTAACTGACTTTTCTTTTTTACATTAAATATCTGTATAAAACTGTTTTATCTGACTTCAGGGGCTCTGGGATATTCAGTTCCTGTTCCTTCATTTACTTTCTCTGTCTTACCCAGACTCATATCTGTCATTAAGGTTTAGGTCCAGACCTTCATCTTACTGACAGAAATGTCTACCATAGCTATTTCTGGTTTTTTCAATGTGTCTATGTTGCTTTTATTAGAAAATACATTAAGATTTTGTTTGAAATACATTAGGAAACACTTGGGTTTTTCTGTTTTGCTGCCTCCAGTTTTGTGGTGAGGTTGCAATGGTTTATGTCGACTCAAAACCAAGATTAATAAATCAGCAGATGTGTAGTGAAAGGGAATTGGCTCATGCATCTACTGTGCAATGTGAATTTTGGGTAAAGAAGCACTTTGAAGGTCTGTGGATTCACTTGATGAGCAGCGAGGAGCCTACAAGAAAAGA
The DNA here is from genome assembly GCF_963082525.1 of Nesoenas mayeri. Classification (NCBI taxonomy): domain Eukaryota; kingdom Metazoa; phylum Chordata; class Aves; order Columbiformes; family Columbidae; genus Nesoenas; species Nesoenas mayeri. Next base: position 15,585,539 of record NC_137541.1, read on the forward strand.
ATCCCTTGATTTTTCTTTTAGCTAAGGACAGACAAACCATCCAACCTAAGGAATTGCCTAATAGCAGGATACTCATTTGAGTAACTGATATTAGTTGTCTAAATGTGGCCATGTTTCTGTTGAATAAACCTATGCCTTGGTAGACACGTGATAACTCAGCTGTCTTCAAGCTGAGAGAATAAAGCACCTCCTGTTTGGGCATGACTGAGGCACTGTCAGTACAGAAGTCAATTCAAACATGGTTTGCTCAGAAATACAGAATTTGTGGCTTCTTAAATATTATTTTCTCAATTGTATTTCTCTCTCTTTTGTGTACAAAAATCACCAACCGCTTGACAAAAAGTTTATTTCAAAATAAAAGAAAACATCTTTCTGCATTTTTTAGTTTTTCTTCACATGGGAAGTATTCAGCCCTACCAGGACCTTCCTAGATGAAGGAAGCAATATATTTACAAAGGACAGTAGCTACATCTAAAAAAAGATGGGTTAGAGCCTTTTTGTTTTTCCCCACAAACTATGTGAACAAAAATATTTGATAAACTGTATTGGTAAGCTTTCATTTCATCTTTTTTTTTTTTTTTTTTTTTTTGATGGATTTATAAGGTAAATGCAGTTTCAGAGATCAAGGAATATTTTTTCCTTTATCATGAACAGTGTTGGGCAAGTTCAGTGAGGCTTTATGTGGCAATTGAATACCATTCCTTATGTGTGCTTTCAGTGTGTTTCTTGTGGTATAACTGTTTGCAAGTTGGTAAAATACTCTGTAGCTGGTGTGTAAAAGGGTTGGCTGTGTTAATGTTTGAATACCTTGGCTAGCAAGCAATAACTGATGTGTATTTCACAGATAGAAAAATGTAAAGTAATGGCATCTAAGAAGAAACCCCTCTGGCTTGAGTTTAAATGTGCAGATCCAACAGCTCTATCAAATGAAACCATAGGCATAATCTTCAAACATGGAGATGACCTCCGTCAGGACATGCTTATTTTACAGGTATGATAGCTAAAACGTATAAAATGAGTAACGTGAATGTTTTTAAATGGTTTGTCCTTTCAGAAGTGTGTATACCTTGTCTTTACTGTCCATATGAAATATGATGTTGTCATTTCTTCTTTAAATGGTGTATGATAAGGCTGCCATCAAAACTAGATCTTCTTTCTTGTCCTACAGTTGTTTATGTTAGTGTGTTGTTGGTTAACTCCAGTGGGATGGGGAAAGAGGAGAGGAAGAGTAAAAACAAAAAAACTTGTGGGCTGAGACAAAAATTGTTCAATAAGCAAAGGAGAAGTGGAAGAGGGGAGAAAACCAAGTGACACAAACTCCACACTCGCCACATCCCATGGGTAGACCAATGCTAAGCTAGTTCCTGCACAGGAAGGTGGTTAAGCTACCTAACCCCCTTCCTCTCTGTTTTAGTGCTGAGCATGACATTATTTAGCATGGAATATTTGATTGTTTTGGCTCATCTGCCTGCTTGTGTCCCCTCCCAGCCTCTTGTGCACCCCCAATCTATTCACAGCATTGCAGAGTGAGAAACAGAGGCAGCCTTGGTGCTCTGCAAGCACTGTATTGTATATTGTGTTGGTCACACAGGATTGTGTTGTTCACCAGCCCCAACCCCAGCACCATATGAGCTGCTCTGAAGAAAATTAACTTCATCCCAGCCAGAGCCAGTACACACTGTTACCCTGTTTTCTCCTGCTGTGTGCCATGCACACTTCATATTTTGGTATTCTAGAGAAGGAATCTTCCTTAGTGCAAGATGACCAGTTTTTCTGATGAAGCATTTTTAGCATTTATTTATGAAATAGGTGAAGTTATGAATGAAAACCAAATCAGTAGGTAGCATTGATCTAGTAATATTTCAGTGCTTGTTCTGACAGAGTGCTTTGTTAAAACTTTTGGGGATATTTATGGGAAAAAAATGAACATACTTGCTAATGTATTCAATCTGAAACTAAGGTAGAAATCATACAATATGTTTTTCAGCAAAACATATTGTATTATTTAATTAATAATATATTAATTAATATACTTTCTGAATACTTAAAATACTTTCTAAAACAGAAAAGATTGCCTGGGCACAAAATGGATGAGGAAATATAAACTCTGGTTCCATAACTGATAATCTCGAGTGGCTGCACACTTTCTGTATTTATCACTTAGTCTGTAAAATAGACAAGTTTAGCCCCATCTTAGAAGTCTGAGTGGCGTTATTTGTGTGAGTAAAACATAATGTCCAAATATTTTCAAATAGCTCAGCCTGTGCGTTTGTTTTTACTAGATTCTTCGAATTATGGAATCCATTTGGGAAGCAGAATCCTTGGACCTCTGTTTGTTACCGTATGGTTGTATTTCTACAGGAAACAAAATAGGTAAGTGGTCACGCTTACTGTGGTTAGAAATTCAAAATACCTTAGTTACAGAAGTTGTGTGCAGGAGAACTATCCTGGTGTGCACTGTGGTCCTGAGGTAAATAGCAGTTGATTAGACTTTCTCTGCACAACCTTCAGTTACTCTTAGCGATGGTTCCTGCCCTTCTGGCAGGTGTCCTTCAGCTGCTGCCCTGGCTGAACCCACTGTGGTTCCTGTGCAAGTCCAACGCTTGGCTCCTGCTGCGAGTTCTCTTTAGTAACAGTATTTGGCATAAAAAAGCAGTGAAAGTGAGTGAGTTATACAAGAGGTGTTTTAATGAGAATGAGATAGAGAAAAGAGTTGAAATAGCAGAACATTTATGGGTTTTTTTAATGTCCTAAAGCTTTGTACCCTATACTACGCAGAAGCAACAGCATTACTCAACAGGATGCTCCAGTGATATTTCTCAGGCGGCATTAGTTCCTGCAGCACAGATGATATATTTTCCAGAATTCCTGGTGGGAGAAATGGAGTAGTTGCTTACAAAGCTTCTGGAGAACTATGTGATGGTGTGTAGAGCAACCTGATCAGCTCAATTACATCCAGAAATGCCAAACCAATGTATAATTTATACATCCTGATGGCTCTGAACTGACTCTTTGTGTTTGGATTTGCATATATTATGTACTCTAGCACATCTACATTGCAGAGTTCCCTGGTATCCAGCTAATACAGAATTGACTGCAGAGTCAATTCTGCTGAGCAGTTCTTGAACGATTGGCTGGAGGAAAAGACCCATCAGTGTAGAAAAATTGGCCATGCCCAAAGGAAGCTGTTGCGCTGAAAAAAGTGCTTTGGCCGCTATAAACAGTGCATCAGTGAGACAGATTAGCAAGTACAGCTCTGCCATTTACTTATAAAGCTTGAGTGTGTAAAAATTAGCAAGTTTGTTAATTCATGTCATTGATTTGGCTGGCAATGTGATAGTAACTGCATGGATTCATAAAATAATGATAATATAAATATTGCTATTTGTCTCCCATGATCTCCAGCTTTTTAGTTCTATCCTTTTTCAGCAATATATTTTGCTTTATGGATTGAAGAATAATGAACTGAGCCCAGTAAAACTAAGAACTCTTTTTAACATGTATCTGTAATGTACTTCCTCTCTAAAATACATTGCCACATAAGTTTTTTATCATCCTTTCTTTTGGCTTCAAGATATCTCAGCAATGCAGAAAACCCAAACTCACTGATAAAATATGTGGTAGAGTGACACGAGAGGGTTTTTTTTCCTCCTAATATAAGTGGTTTAAAATTAAATAAATTGTATTAAGGGATTTCTAATAATGAATGAAATGGAACATTACATCTCAAAATACTAACTGTAAATTTATAGAGGCTCGGATTTTTTCCTGTCCTATAGGTATGCTATAACAAACCTATTTTTTAGAGAGATTTTTAGGATTTAATTTAATTTTGTTTAAAATCATCTTAAAACAATGTAATGTATTGAAATAATGGAGGAAGGTGGAGTAATCCTGCCAGTGATCCTAGCATTCTTGTATTCAAGTTACAGACTTAATTATTCTTTCATAAATTCTGCCCGTTTTTTATCTCAAGGAAATAATTGTTTATTTTCCTATACACACATGGGAGATATAAGAATTCAGCATCCTTTCAGCACCACAGTAGGGGCATTGTACAGAAAGACTCCTGTTCAATTTGGTGAGAGTACCTGCAGCCTAAATTAGTAATACCCAATGTGGACATCTTGATGTAGAGCTTGTGCTTGTTTGGAATGAAGCCAAAGTGTAGTGGCATGCAAAGGTTCTTTCACAATATTCATATGTGGTCTTCTTCCAAGTTGCCTCTTCCCTCCATCTTAGTATTTCCATAGAACTTGGGGTAGTTTCTGTGTGTTCACTTGAGGACAGTGCCCCGTTCTACACCAAACACAGGGAGGCAGCCAGGATTCTCACACCTGGGATAGCCATCCCTTCTCCTGTAGAGCTTCCTCTGTCTGTTGAAGACATCTGCGTTCAGTGCAGTTTGCAATTTTGGAACATCTGTCCTCTCTGCTACTGTTGCCAAGTAGACCTCTGTAGGAGGAACTTTCTCTTCTACGTATCACTGATAAAAGATCATACCCTACTCTCTCTCTCTTTGACATGGCCATATGTCCATGGCTCAGCAAGGCAATTATCATCACTTACTGTGCTGCGTCACTGCCAAATTTAAGAAGTTCAAGCTGATACTCAATAGGAGGTCCTCAGCTTTAGTACTGCAGGTCCCCAGAAGCCCACAGCGTGGTGCGTTTGCTGCTGCGCTTCCTCCGATGGAATACAGCCCAGCTGAGACCAGTAGAGGGAGATTTGTGAGCACAGGCAGAAAAAGCCTTTTCAACAGCTGGAATGTGACCTGGAGCTCATTCCCAGGAAGAAAACAACAGCTTGACAAGCACAGACCAAAACACAGAGCTTTTTAATTTTATGGTGTTGATGGCGGGTTTTGAAGGTTGTATTTCCATCATAGTTTTATTACAAACAAATTCAGGCCACTGTCAAGACAGAAAAAATACCTTCATGAGTTATTCAGCCATGAATTCAGCTGTCTGTGGAAGGCGGGGGCAGGAAGAGATTACTGCCTTGTAACCCTGTCACTGAAAAGTTTGCACATAATTCAGTAATTGAAGAAGGGTAGGACTGTGAATAGATAGAAATTCTTCCATTTCAGAGAGATAGTCAAACTGAAACCAAATCAGAAACTGCTTTTAATCACTTTGTGGAGAAAGGGATGTAGTTGTTTGCTTATTTATCTTTGAGCTGGAGCTGAAGCCACACTTTTACCTAGAAGACACTGTTGAACTTGAACCAGAGCAAGAAAATACATTCCCAGCTACTAAATAAGTCCAACTAAAATCTGGCTTTCCCCATGCAGACATGCCCAGTACATGGGCAGACTGCATTGGCCAGCCTTGGCTACAGTGCAGAATTGTGTTGTATCCTCTGTTTCTGCTTTTCTTTCTACTTTCCCTTTCATCACATGCCATGTTGGTATGAACAGTACAAGTGTATTTCTGCATCATATTGCTGTGATGTGCTGATTTGCCTTTGTGAGGTTCTGTTCAGTTTAGGGACAAACCTCTGAGCCCCAACAGCCAGAACTTTCCACCAGCAATCCCACTGCTATACCTCACTGTGTACTGGTATTTCTGAACCTTTCTGTGCATATGCATGCATAACTTTAAATTGGATTTACTGCAGGAGGGACAGCACTGTTCCTGTGCCACAGCTCTGGCAACACTTGTGTCCCCAGGTTGCTGCAAAACTGCAGCTTCTCTTCAGCTCCTCAAATCTGTGAAGCTGGAGAGAAGCTGGTGGGAATGTGAATGATACCTGGGTTTATGTAGGGGATGAGGACAGGAGGTAGTTCCTTTCCTTGGGAAGACCCTTATGCAGAGGGCCACCACTCATTGTGTGATTCTTCCCATTTTAAAATGTTTTACATTCTCACAGAGGAGTTTAGGATGCCGGGCTAGTTACGAGTACTGGCTGGTTTCAGCTGGGAATGAACCAGAACCAATGTTGCTTGTAAAATAAATTTCTGCTAACAACCTGTGAAATTCTGCAGTTGTTTTTTAAAAAAAACCCGCAGTATTACATTTAATTTGTTATATTTTTATTTGAATTTAATAACTATTAATGTCTTCCTTGTTTTCTGTAGGAATGATCGAAATTGTGAAAGATGCTACAACAATTGCCAAAATTCAGCAGAGTACAGTTGGAAACACTGGTGCATTTAAGGATGAAATACTAAACCAGTGGCTCAAGGAAAGATGCATGATTGAAGAGAAGGTGAGTTCTTTGAATTTTTAAGTAGGATTTTGAAATGCACTCTACTAATTTAGGAGCGCAGAGCCCACGCGGTTGTGTTTGTGTTATTTATGTGAGTTTAAAAAATCCATTCATTTTCCTTGTGCTCAGCCACAGGTGTCTGTGAAAGAGCCTTTGGAATTCAGCTGGCAATCGAGTTTCCAAGAAACAAGATGCTTTAGAAATGACTCCTTTGTCAGTGATATTTAGAAGTGATATGTGAGGAGCAGATTGAAAGGATATATAGTAACACTGAAAGGCAATGTAGTTTTAGAGGATTTAAATACAAGTTTGGATCTTAGAACTCCTTTGCTTAGGTAGGTCCAGTGACCTACTGGAGCTTTCTGGCAGTTTTTTTTCTCAGTGTGGAAAACTCTATGGTTATTTTATTTGTCCTAATGGATAGAGCCTACTCGCACAATACAGCGAGCGCAATGCAGGGCTGTGATCTTAATCTCTGCTGTGCGATGGTGTATTTTATAAGACAGTTTGCCTAACTGTTGCTAGATACGTGTCGACAGAAAGGCATATGACTTTGAGAATGACAGAATTTAGTTTCTAGCATTGAAGCATGTAACATCTCTAAGATTTCTTTTTAGTTTCAGGCAGCTGTGGAAAGATTTGTTTATTCTTGTGCTGGATACTGTGTGGCAACCTTTGTGCTTGGAATAGGAGACAGACACAATGACAACATTATGATTACAGAAACAGGTGAGTTATTTTTTGGGAATTTCATAGAAGAAGTGGGGACTGTCTATACTTCACTACATTTAACTGTTGTTTCAATAAATAATGCATTTAACAATGAATGAGGAGACAATCCAGTTCTGTCGGCAGTGCTTAGAAGTTCAGGTCCTCCTGTGACATTGAAATGTATTGTCAGCCCTTTCGGCCTTCATATAGACTCTAGATATTTATCATTAATAATGTCATTCTTTTTCAAGGCTGAGTTTGTTGCAAACTAAGTCATGAGGAATGTAAAACTATTTTGGGTCTAGATCTAAAAGCCAAAAAACTTTAAAAAGCAGACAGCTATTCACCTGTCTAGACAGTGGATGTGGTTCTGACAGTGGTTAGTGGAACCATATCTGTGTCAGAATTCGGATGTTACTGGACTATTTTCACTTCCAAGGAACATAATTGCTTTATATACCTCTGTAGAAAATCCTAGAAAATAAGTGTATGTGGATTGTATTGGTTTTGCTGCTGATGTCTGTGGGACGGTTACAATCCTCCTGAAAGAACCACATTTTTTTGGTATTACAAACTTTGGGAATTATTTCTGTAGCTGCTCATTGGTTCATCCCTGATTTCACTTGTCTGTGGAAGCCCCAGAAAGGACCCCAGAACAAATGCTACATATAGAGGGGTTTTATTTGGTCTAAGAAATTCACTTCCAGTTTCATGACTATCTTGCTTCATAATTAGTCTTTACATAATGCTAAGAGACAGAAAATACTTTTGGGCTCAATTAGAAGGCTGTATATTTAATATTAATCATATTGTAGTTAAAGTTTTACCAGTTGAAGGCTAGAGAGACAATATACCCTGAAGGCAGAAATGAGCTAATTGAAAACTACAGTAAAAAAGTTTGCCAGAGTCCTTGAGGAAAAAACAGACAAAGAAATGGTGTAGTTTCAACATTATATATCATATAATGCAACGTTAGTGCCCATTGGCAGAAAATAAGGGACAGGTCAGTGGGAGACAGGGAAAGGAAGGTTTCTCTGTTGTGGTGGGAGCAGGTTGGTCTTGGAGTCCTGAGCCAGAGCAGCCAGAAGGGTGCCAGCCCGAGAGGTCTGCAGAGGGTGTCAGGTTTGGGGTCAGTTGGGACGACTCAGAAACTGGCTGAAAGGCTGGAACATCTAAGGATGTTCCACCTAATGATCACTGTTCAGTATCATCTTGGCTCTGAGCAACCTGATCTAGTTAAAATGTCCCTGCTCATTGCAGGGGGTTTGGAGTAGATGACCTTTGAAGGTCCCTTCCAACCCAAATCATTTGTCGATTCTACGATTTTATCTTTCTGTATGCATTTACATTACAAAGCTGTTTTTAAGTAACCATACTCTTTTATCCCTACGTCTTCTCTGCTGGTGAAAGCAATAAAGTAATCCGAATAACAGCAGCACGCTCCAGTCCTGTAGGTGTAGTGATCCTTTCACTTTGCTTTCTTGGGATCTGATACCCTATTACAATCTCGAAAGTTATGCAAAGGGTAACAATGCAGATTTCTGCACAGTACAGGGTGGTTTAAAAATCAGTAATGAAGGTCTGTGAGGAAGAAGCAGCATGGTTCTTGTGAATGACATTAGCCAAGGAGCTGGATAGCACCAGAATCCCTTGGCTATTTGAAACACAACCCACAAGCCTTTTCCATGTAGTGCTGGGAGCTGATTGTTATAGATCTGAGGCACAAGCTTTCCTTGGTTGATTTTTGAAAAGCTGTGAGTGTATGTTTAGAAAATACAGTAGTTCTGCCTGTTTTATAACAACTGCCAAAGATAAATAAAAAGTAACTTTGCCAAGAGGACAAAAAAGAAGAGAGAAAATAGACTTTTCTAACGAACTAAAGAGTGATCACATATACTCTAAAAAAGAGGGCTTGGAGTTATTGTGAATACAAGTAAGTGTCCGTGGCAGTTTATTGCATTTGAGCCTAACCGTGACTACTTCTTCTCTTTATGAAGGTAACCTTTTCCATATTGATTTTGGCCATATTCTTGGGAATTATAAAAGCTTCCTTGGAATTAATAAGGAAAGAGTTCCTTTTGTGCTGACTCCAGATTTCCTGTTTGTCATGGGGACTTCCGGAAAGAAGACAAGTCTCCATTTCCATAAATTTCAGGTAAGGGTGAATATCTAGCTGCAAATCAAAGCAGTGGTTTTTACCCTCTGAAATGAATATCAGTGCTTTAGTTTTCAAAGATCTAGGCTCTTGGGTATTATGTTAATTAGATTTACTGAATCATAATGCAATTCTGGGATATTTTAGGCCCAACTAAGAGCAAAAATTATCTGTAGGATTATGGGAACTAGAATTCAAATGTCTACATTCAAAGCCACATTGAAAAGCTTCAGTTAGCAGCAGACTGCGTAAGCAGTACTTTCTTTGTTTCTTGTCTTGATCGAAAATACCTTGTAGAGAGCTTCAGAGTTTGTGCCATTAGAGGAGACTGGAAGCACTAAGCAGAGCCTTGTGTGCAGTACGAGCAGGTGGGTGGCATTTCCTCGCTGGCTCTGCTGGTCGTATTCTCTCCTGATTCTGCCCTTGTGGGCTGGGGCTTGGACTGCTGCATGGGAATGGAAATCTGCAGTGACCCTGAGCTGTCTCAGGTTCTGGTCTTGTGAAGTGAATGGACTTAACGCTCTGAAAGAGAAGGAAATCTGTTCTATTGTAGCTTCTATTTGAAACTGAGCCCCTCCGAAGCAGTTGTGATTTTTCGAGCTTGTTTAGGAGCAACACAAAATGCTGTTTAGCATGTTTAATGAAATGGCTGAGCAGAAGTAAATGAATGTCTGGGGTGTTATTCCTTGGCTCATCTTTAGGGATTGCAAATAAGTGCTTGATTTAGAAAGCAGGTTCCCTATCATGTGAAAAGTCTCCTCCAGAGTGTGAGTCAAAGGAAAAGCCAAGCTTCGATGTTCAGAATTCCCTGTGAACGAACCAGTCTCTCTGTCCTGAGTCGAGTTTTTCAACCTGAGTACCCGATTAAGGTTCTTATTGTTGGATAGTGAATATGTTGCTTTGAACATACACATGACTGTACAGCAAATAACGGGGCAACTGTCCCCCTTGAGCCCAGACTTCTGAAAATAACTAAAGAACCAGGTGCGATGTTTGAGTCTTTGTTTTGCACAAGGACTGTCTGTACCATGGCACGGGTGTTTTGAAGGAGGCTTGTAGCTCAGAAGATTTCAGGGCAGGTGGGTTTTGCTGTGGGAAGGCAGTGCTGCGCCCACGCTCTCCAGGAGCCGGTGAGCGGTGCTGTGTGCGGGAAGGGCCTGTGAGCCATGGGTGCGTGTGAGGCTGAGACACCACTGGGGGTGTGTCGTTTCATAGAAGACCTCTGTTCTGGAAGCAGAAAATAGTTGGAAAAGTGAAAGTGCCTAAGTGGAGAGCTGGAAGATAAGCAACCTGTCAGTGTAATAAGGTAATGTTGTGTTTGTGTATATGGATCATCCAGCGTTTTAGAGAATATCTGACCTTTCCTTCAGCAACCCAAATACCAAAAGCACTAGGAGGTGACTTCGGTCTTGGCCTCTCTTCAGGCTATGCCTTCAGTCCTGCGTTTGACTGAACATACATCCTGTCACTCTGGTATGAGTTTCTAAGTACTGCTGCCATGCAGAGGGTTTAGGAGCCGTGACAGTGTCAGAGTCATTTCCGCTGGTGTCGTTAACCAGCTGAGAGGTGATTAATGTGCTTTACCTTTGTGAACTGTGACTGTGATGTGTGAGTTGGTCAGTTTAAATGGAGTGATTTAGACACAGGCAACAGTAATACTGACCCAAAAATGCGCCTTAGTGTACAGTTGCTGCAGTAGTTGCTGTTTATAAACTGCTATTTTGGTAGTACATTAAAATGCTTTCCTGCTTCGAAGACTAATAAAATACTTCCATAAAAGTAAAATAGTAACACAGAGCAAGATCTGCATCACATGTTTTGCTGTAAAATATGGGGGTTTTTAATTACATGGTCAGAGTAAAAAATACACAAAATTATAGCTTCACTTTTCAACTGGCTGGATTAATCATGTTTCCTAATATTGAGGGATTCATTCAGTGTGCCTGCTGACTCATTCATGTATTAATGGAAAAGTCTCAGCATTTGTCCTTTATTAATTTTTGAGAGCATATCCCATTAATTTGTACTTTCAACTACATTAAAATACCTTGTAGTTGAGAGGAATCTTTTTTAAAAATTTTATTTCTCTGTCACGTATTAGATACAGTCCATACAGATAGATGTGTTAGCCGTAGCTCATATTGCAGGTGTCAGAGGAGGTTAATTAGACAAATAATTTTGACCAAAGTTCACTGCAACAGAGTATAATTCAGTATTAGTAAACTCCTAAAGCTGTCGGTGGCCTGGCAACTTTTCTGGAACTAGCAATAAAGTGCGTTCCTATTAGTTCTTAATCTAAATTTTGCTTCCCTTTTTGTTAGCATTCCTTACGATGGTGTAATGAAAATTAGATGCCAGAGGTTATTAGTGACATTACAGAAACACTGAGTAGGAAGCAGTATTTTATGCTTATTTGTCCTAATCACAAATATGTATTTAAGCATAACTTAATCTGATAAGAAAAGTATTTTTCTGTTCCATCCATGAATTTTTCAGCTGCTTTAGTACTGCCCAGATTTCTCGTGCTGCAGGTGTCAGATGTGGTGGCTTTTCCTTTCAAGCCTTTGCCTGAAACCCGTGTAACTCTCTTACTTCTGTGTACACACGACTTTTTCCCTTCTTACTTGTAAAAACCCTTGAGGGAGCCTCATCTGGTTTTTGTAGTCTTTTGAGCTTTGTCTATAGTTTGCCTAAAATTGTCATTGCTAGTTTAGCATGTGTTTATTTCATTATATGTTTATTTTACTTACGTAACAATCTTTCATTACTTTGCTGATTTGATAATATAAAGATCTGTCTTTTCAGTACTTATCAACTTCTTCTGTACCATTTGTTTACAAATGCTCGTGTATCTGATTGTCAAATAAAGGTGACAGAAAGCAAGAGGGTGTACAGTTCATCATGGAAAAATATTTATTTATAGTACATTGTACAGAGAAGGGATGGCCTGTGTAACAAAACTTGGACACTTCAGATTATAAAAATGCCTTATCTTTACGATACTAAGGAGAGTTTCAAGTTCTCAAAATAATTATTCTTTCTTCTGTCTATTGGACAACAGGAGGTTGGTTTCTCCTCAGCTCCTCTCTTTTTGCCTATGGCTTTAGATCAGTTAGCAGCTTTCTTCTTGATCCCATGGCAAACATCTACGTATCCTTGACACATACGTATGTGTTATTTTTGGTTCTCACTGCCTCTCTCCGGAGTGTAAAAATTAGTTTTCTTGGAAGATGTTAATTAAAAACTCCACTCAGTTTCTGTCTGAATAAATAACAGTAACAGGCAGATACAGATTTTTTTAAATCTTCTGAATTCTGGAAGGACTTTTGAGATGCAGTGATGCCAGGTTCTTGACTGCATAATTGTTGTTCTTTCTCAGATACCGGCAGTAGTGAGATGCATCATCCATAGAGAAATGTAAAACCTTCTTTGATATAACTATAAAGAGCTTTCATCTCTTTCAAGCGGAACAAAACACACACACACTCTTGTGACAAGATTTCCCTGTTTGAAGTTTATAATACATAAGCAGAATTAATTTTTTTTACTTTTTTTTTTCTCTCATGTCATGGAGAGAAACTAATCCCTGTGATAAGATGATGGTATTTTCTGCTGTAAATTGTGCTTTGACCATTGCAACTTATCTTTTGCTTCTCTAGAGCTAAACTAACATTAGAGTCGTAAGTATGATCTTATTTCAGGACAGAATTGATTTGGAAACAGAGCAAAAGACTGAAGGGCCCAGGCAATAGGGAAGAAGAAACCCTACAGACAGATCTTCAACATATCATCTTGCTTCCTTAGCATCTTCTGACCTGTCTGGTTGGTTCTCCTGGTGTTGCTGATGTGAACAGTGATAAATGTTAAGATTATTCATGCAATTCTAGCTGTTTCTAAGGAAGAAAAAAGCATACACCTTATCAAAAACAAATGGTGTTCTAGAGGGCTGATGAGATTGGGTAGAACTTATAAAATATTTGGATTTCTTAAGAATCCTTTAAAAAATTCATATGCATTTGTGGAAAGGTTAATTAGCATTGCTTCAGCTTTGGTTTTAATAGCAACAGTCTTCTTGGAAATATTTTTCATCTTTTTACACTACTACATTGCAGGCCCAATTTCACTTTCTGATATATGATTTCTTCATTGCGTTGTCTTCCTCAAGACGTTATTTCTAAAAGTAAATGAGTAATAAATTCAATATAAAAAATAATCATTTCAGCTTATGTATTAGTCACTTAGCATTAAATATTCTTTTCAAAAGCATTGCGTGTTTTTCCAAGCTGCCTCAATTTTCTTCTTCTAAAGGTTATGTTTTTAAGCACAAATTACTTCTATATGGAAGTTAAAAGGCTACTAAAAAATCTATGGAATCCAATATGACCGTATATAAGCATGGAAGTCCTACAGCCAGGCAGTGTGCCTGGAAACCAGAGCTGTCAGCTGGAAACATTTCTCAGAACACCAAGCCTGAAAAATCTTCTCCATTAAATAAGCCAGCACCTCTGCAAAGTAGATAGATAGATTGATCCATAGATAGACAGACAGATAGATATGGGTATCTATAAAATGAAGAGCAGTCCCCTGGAAGTGCTTTATTCAGTATCACTTGCCATCCCATGGGTTTTAAAAGGGAATATACCAACTGGAAAGGAAGACAGTGAATTGTTTCCGTCTCTTTTAACAGCCGCAGAAAGACATCATATGACAGGGAAATTGGAAATTTTGGTGAAGCTAAGGTTTTATGCTTTAGTAATTGATATAATATTATTAAAGAGAGCCTTTAGTTTGTGCAACAGTGAGTGTTGCCCCAAGGTGTAGGGGTGAATTGAAGTAATAGCAAGTGACGGAGGCAGAAGTTCACGTCACGTTCCTGCTCAGGTGAATGGCTCTGTTGGGTCTCCTCTGATGTCCTCGAGTCACTGAATAGTGTTGGTGATTGAGAGCCCTGTGAAAATCCTACCCTGTCCCTCTCAGCTCACCTCAATTAACAGAAAATCCTTCTCTCTTGTAGGACGTATGCGTGAAGGCTTATTTAGCTCTTCGACATCACACAAACCTGCTGATCATCCTGTTCTCCATGATGCTAATGACTGGAATGCCCCAGTTAACCAGCAAAGAGGATATTGAATATATCCGGGACGCGCTGACAGTAGGGAAAAGCGAAGATGATGCCAAAAAGCATTTTCTTGATCAGATAGAGGTTTGCAGAGATAAGGGCTGGACTGTGCAATTTAACTGGTTTTTACATCTTGTGCTTGGAATCAAACAAGGAGTAGAAAAGCATTCTGCTTAACATTTTATGTAAATGAACTGTGGGTGTAAATAGGAGGTTAGTGAATCTACATGTTATTTATGCATTCCGAATAAATGAGCAGTCAAAATTGCCTTTACTTTGCTGGCAGCTTAAATGGATCTTCTAAAAAGGCAAAGGACTTTTGCTCTGCCCCTCCAGAAGATCTTCCTGCAGTTAAGACTATGTTTTCTTCTGTAATGTCTAATGACACTTCATTTTTCTGGATTCTTTTAACTAGTTGCTTTGCTGATGTGGCCTGCATTTTTCTTGTTTTCTTTAGTAATAATTTCAGATAAATATGAAAGAAGAGCTTGAGTAAGATGATAACCTGCAAATCCAAGTAGAAATCCCCTATGACATTAGCTTAATTGTTCATGAGGGTCAAGCCCTTCAAAAGCGGAAGAATCTGTTTAAAAACCTATTCTATTGAAATGTCTGTAAGCAATTAGCTTCTTTCTCAGGGTGCCTTACACTCAAGTGTTCTTCACCCGCATCTTTCTGGTTTGTCCCTTCCTTAACACTTTGTCCTTTTTGGATTTTTAATACGTTGTTGGTGAAAAACAGCTTTGACTCCACCACTAGAGAAAATTACCTTACTATTAGTGTCGCCCGACATACACAACGGAGCTTGACTGTCTCGCCAGAAGGATTTCAGAGTTACCTGGAAGTTCCTCAGGTTTGAACCTGAAATTCTGAAGGTTTCATTTTGAAAGATTTTCTACTGTATTTTTAAATGGGGAACATCCATATTATATTACAGATTATATTCCTACTGTAAAGTTACTATAATTCCACCTGCGTAGCAAAAGCTTTGTAGAAAAAGCAATGGTACTTCCTTGCTCCTTGGAGAAGACTTCTTATGTAAGAGAGTCATTGACATTTTACCAAATACTCAAGAAACCCAAAGTTATTTATTCTTTGGTAATATATTTTCAGGATATACCTAGAAGGAATTAAATGTAATCTTTAAAATTGTGTATATTTTGCTATTTATTTTTAAATTCCTTTAAGAGACTATACTACTGAAAAGCTATTTATGAAAGAAAAAAATCCTTATCTTTAATTTCAATATTTAAACTTAAAAGAGGAAAAAATGGGCAGTGTTAAGTAGAATGTTAACTTCTCTACTCTAGGATGCTGGCAAATCATCAAGTTTGCCTGTGGTAGGAAAGGAAAAAAATACATAGCATGAATTATTAGTTTTTAACTTGAATTATTATGGTATCTTTCCTGCTAGTTGATTTTTACCAAAGACAGAAGATGGCTTACGATGTTGCTTTTTTGCACTTGTGCCCATGTAATTCCTTCTTTCATTGTAGTTTTACGTGGGTTTTACATTACGTATAAATGACTAACTGAATTTTTAAGTTCTGTTATCATTTGCTTCGATCATTTCACAGAACCGTTAAGATTTTAACTACTGTTACCAGTGTTACTACTGAGTGTATTCTTGAAGGATTTTTAATAACTGTACTGTAATTGGTGTCTCAGTTATGAGACATGGCCAATCTGTTCTTGAAATGTAGATGTTTAATTGGTTACTGTGCACAACAATATTTTTACCGTATATGGCAGACTCTAGTTAGGGAAATCTGACAAGTTAAAGTGTCGAATATTTTGTTGTTCTGTTACATTATTATTCTGAACAAGATAGGCTTAAGACCGTACTAAAATATAAACTAAATGATGAATATTGTCTGTAAAATGATATTTTTAGAATTGTATTTTGTAGATCTGAAATAAATGAACACGTTCTATTCACTTGATTATCATTCATGAATATGCACTTTTGCCCAAAATACACATAAATATTTTTTACCCAGTTACTTAAAGACTATGTAATCTCAGTAAGAAATCGTATTCACAGCCACACTCAGAGGAATTGTTTTAGTTCCATATTAATAACTCTGTACAATGTCAGATACCTAAAATTTTAATAGTCTATAGTATTAGAACTGCAGTTATTATAATTGTAAAATGTGAATAGAGTATTACCACTTTTTAAGAGTACTTTATTCATTCCTTGCTTGTTCTATAAAGAAAAATCTGAGGATTTAGTAAGTCCCTAGTTTTGAAAAATAAGTAAAACTACTGTTAAATGTAACTCCAGAACAGGGAAATAAATGCCAATCACACAGAAAATTAGAAGGGCCAAAGCCCAACTAGAGCAGAGCCTAGCTACTGCTGTAAAAGGCAACAAGAAATGTTTCTATAAATGTATCAGCTACAAGAGGAGGGCTAAGGAGAATCTCCATCCCCTGATGGTGTGGGAAGAAACGTAGTGACAGAAGATGAAGGAAAGGCTGAGGTATTAAATGCCTTCTTTGCCTCAGTCTTTAACAGTCGGAGCAGTTGTGTGCCAGGTGCCCAGCCCCCTGAGCCAGTTTAGTTTTGAGCCCCTCATCGTAAGAAGGGCATTGAGGCACTGGAGAGAGTGCAGAGGAGGCGACGAGGCTGGTGAGGGCTCCGGAGCACAATTCTGATGAGGAGCAGCTGAGGGAACTGGGGCTGTTCAGCCTAGAGAACAGGAGGCTGAGGGGAGACCTTATCACTGTCTACAACTACCTGAAAGGAGGTTGTAGTGAGGTGGGGTGTTGGTCTCTTCTCCCAAGTAGCAAGTGGTAGGATGAGAGGAAATGGCCTCAAGTTGCACTAGGGGAGGTTTATGTTGGATATTAGGAAAAATTCCTTCAGTGAAAGGATCGTCAGGCATTGGAACAGGCTGCCCAGGGAAATGGTGGAATCACCATCCCTGGAGGTGTTTAAAAGGCATTTAGATGAGGTTCTTAGGGACATGGTTTAGTCCTAGAGTTAGGTCATGGTTGGACTCGATGATCCTGAGGGTCTCTTCCAACCGAAATGATTCTATGGTTCTTCTTCCAGGGAAGCTGCCCCCCTGCAGCGGCCTCCCTCCGCAGGAAAAGCTCTGCCGAGATCTGCACCCACAGGAAGGCTCTTTGGTCTTGCATATCATCTTCATCAGCAGTTCACAGTGTGCCAGACTGAATTGTATGCGATGTTTCTTATAGCCAGCAATTGCACCTCTGTGCTGAGTTCATTAGCAGACTTCATCACTTTCCGTGCCCGTGACACCTGCAGTGGGGCTGCCCAGGGGGTGCCACACTGGCCCCTCTGCGTCAGGTGCTGGGCACTCATCAACCCCTCTTCTGCCCATCAAAAGCAGCTGCCAGATCTCCTTTTAACCCACAGAACAAGCTATTTGGCAGCTTGCTGCCACTTCATTGATAAATAGCCATGCATTCATGGGACCGATTATCTGTTGGCTTTTGGGTGCCTCTGGAAGCCTCCACCCACAACTGACTTTGTTTTCTGGCGAGGGAATATGCCACAGGGATGTGGTTTGAGGCAGTCTGGCTGGAGCGGAATGGCCTTCCAGGTGAGGAGGTGGCCCCAGCACCGCTCTGCCCGTCCCAGCGCAGGACACGGCTGTCACTTTCTGCGGCATCGGCCACGTACCCAAAGCCCTGAAAGCCGGAGCTTTGGCACAGCTGCCACCGCCGGAGCAAGGAGCCGAAGCACCGTTTCCTGAGGCTGGGCCTCATGTCTTCCAGGGCATAAACACACTGGCCCCTCAGGGGAGATGTGAGGTTTGTAAGGGCTATAAAACAGGACATGCAAATTAGTCACTAACAGCGTTTTTCACAGGCTCCAATGCAGCATGCAGAGGAGAAAATTACTGCATTTTCTGAGTATGTCTCAATTATCATGCTTGTCTCCTATTAGCATTCTAAGATTCTTTCTGAAAATTATTTCTAAGGGCTACTTCTTCTTTCAGTTGTATTATATTTTTTGGGTAGTCTAAATTCACGTTATTACTGCAATTAACAGTGGAAATTTGAATCTATTCTTAGAGTCAGTGCCTCAGACTTGGTTTTGATTTGACATATACTTTGGCTCCAGCAAGATCATGAAGATGTTGGTTAGTGATGAGTGTGTCCCCAAGGTTCCAGCCTAATTATGTTCCAGGATGGGAAGAAAAGTTGAAAGGGAGCTGAGGTGTACAGCATGGTTATATTTAGATCTCCATTGAATACACCAGTTGCGCTTGTTAGAGGTATTTAATCTATCATTAGCAGAATATTTTACCTTATTTAACACATATTTAGCAGAATTTCTTCTAAAATGTGACCGATAATAAAGAAATATGGATATGAGAAGCTAACTCAAGAAGAATATCAATGGAAATTATAACTCTTTGACAGTATTTTTCACTATGAACTTTTTTTGCTGTCTACTGGCAATGTTCCAGAAATCCACATGAGTGGTCTCAAGGATTATGCAGGCTACGAAGTCTGTGCTGATGACTTTCTAACTCCGTTTGTGTAAAGTAGTCTTGAAAATAAGAAATAATAATTAAGAAATTAAAATCTGGAATACCAAGCTGTCTGCAGGGTCCGGTGGGCCCTTTGGGTATGCCAGTAATACTTAGGTATCTGAAAAACACTGATGTGTTTTCATGAATCTTCTAATTGCAACTTAAGCAATATATGTTGTGAAGAGCACTACAGAAATCACAGGCTCTCTGGACAGAAATCTGCAGGAAGAGATTCCTGCCACGCTCACCCCACTTCACATTTTGGAGGCAGAATTGCCCAGAAAAAGTAGAAAAATATTTTTAAATTTTGTGGCA
This sequence comes from Nesoenas mayeri, assembly GCF_963082525.1. Lineage (NCBI taxonomy): Eukaryota > Metazoa > Chordata > Aves > Columbiformes > Columbidae > Nesoenas > Nesoenas mayeri. The sequence goes on from NC_137541.1 coordinate 15,604,562, forward strand.
CATTTGCTGAAAATACAAATCATGCTGTGGAACAGAAAGCAGTTTGTCTGTAGTTGCACCGTTAACAATAAGGACTAATAAAGAGATACAAAGACAACCCCAGGTTCCAGTATAAGTTGGGGAATGACCTATTAGAGAGCCGTGTAGGGGAAAGGGACTTGGGGGTCCTGGTGGACAACAGGATGACCATGAGCCAGCACTGTGCCCTTGTGGCCAGGAAGGCCAATGGCATCCTGGGGTGTATTAGAAGCGGGGTGGTTAGTAGGTCAGAGAGGTTCTCCTTCCCCTCTACTCTGCCCTGCTGAGACCACACCTGGAATATTGTGTCCAGTTCTGGCCCCTCAGTTCCAGAAGGGCAGGGAACTGCTGGAGAGAGTCCAGCGCAGGGCAACAAAGATGCTGAAGGGAGTGGAGCATCTCCCGTATGAGGAAAGGCTGAGGGAGCTGGGTCTCTTTAGCTTGGAGAAGAAGAGACTGAGGGGTGACCTCATTAATGTTTATAAATATATAAAGGGTGAGTGTCAGGAGGATGGAGCCAGACTCTTCTCGGTGACAACAAATGATAGGACAAGGGGTAATGGGTTCAAACTGGAACACAGGAGGTTCCACTTAAATATGAGAAGAAACATCTTCTCAGTAATGGTATCAGAACACTGGAACAGGCTGCCCGGGTAGGTTGTGGAGTCTCCTTCTCTGGAGACATTCAAACCCGCCTGGACACCTTCCTGTGTAACCTCATCTGGGTGTTCCTGCTCCGGCAGGGGGATTGGACTGGATGATCCTTTGAAGTCCCTTCCAATCCCTGACATTCTGTGATTCTGTGTGAGGTTCGTACATCATTACATCATTAGCAAAGGAGGCACAGGTGATGGTTCTAGCATGATACAGGAAGATGGGCAGAAGGATGTGGCTTTTCCTGGCTTTTTGAGCACCAGTGGGTCTCTTTTACCCAGCAAGAGAGTGGCTGGGGTCCTGCCTGCTGATAATGAGCAAGTGAGCGCTTGCAAGGAAGAATCCTTTCCTTCCTACCCCTGGGAACGTGGGTTCATCGTTTCTGAGGGTGCACGGCAGCACTTGAAACAGCGAGCGCCCCAGCAGGCTGGGGAGGACGAGGCGGCAGCGCTCAGAAAAGGGGGTACCACTGCTCAGGTGATCTCCTGGGGATGCAAAAGAAGAGGCTGTCACTTTGGAAACCGCAGCAGCACGGTGCCAGAAGCACACACCAGTTAAATTTAGCTAACAAAGAGCCCTGTGTGTGGCAGGAGTGCTGTATCTGGTAAGTACGAGCACGTCCCACACTCGGGTGCAATCTCTCCAGTGTTCAGCACTGGCAATCACAGTCTGCAAGTGCTGGTCGTGCTCTCAGAGCTGTAGTGTCTATGGTCGGGGTTTAGCACCAATCCGTTTATTAAGTGCACAAAGAAACAAGTGGAAATTAATAATCTGTACATAGAAGCATCTTTTGAAATGATAAACAATGAGTAGATAAACAACAAAAGAAGGTAAAATCTAATGTAATGAAGAATAACCAGGCAAGATTCCTGAAAGAATAAAAAAAAAATAGAAATATTAAAGGCCTGTAGTACAAGACAATCTTAAAACTACAGCTCAGGCTTTGTACCAGATCCTCTTTTGCCTTTGAGTGTATTTTCCTTTAGTGAGACTAATTATCCTGCAAAAGGCTATGAGGGCTTTGACTGTTTAATAACCCAAGGAATCTGCTGCCAATTCAAGATATGTCCCGTCCAGACCTGAATTTTGCTCAGAATATTTACCGTTAAATTACCTGAGATTAAAGAAAAATGCAAAGAAATGGTGTGTACCTCTGCCCCAAATCAACCAGCAAGTGTCTGGGATTGGCATTAAACTCATCCCATAGGCAAGTTACTTCCCATCACGATGGAAATGGCTTTTTCTCTGAAGCATTTGGAGCTGCCCCTGTCAGGGACAGGATACTGGCCTAGACTGACTCTGGCTGTGATGCAGGATGGCAGCTCTTCTGCTCAGCTGTCAAATGTCTCTGCACAAAAGAATCTCGGTGAGATAAACAGGTCTCTTCAGGAAACACGCTCCCTTCAGCCAAAGTTATCCTTCATTTTGATGAAATTCATGACAGCATCTCTGTTTTACAAACCTGCTTCTTTCCCACAGAAATATGATGTGTTTTCCAAACCTTATAAAACATTCTGCCTGCCTGCGGAGAAAAATACCCAGAGATGTCAGTAACTTTAAGCAAGTCTGAAACTGACACACTCTAGGCAGGGACCATTCGATTCAAGATGATGCCTCACGCAAGGGCAGGTAACTGTTCCTCATGCCTCCACAGACCTTGTGTTCGAGGGAGATACTAATTAGCTAAACGTGTTCATTTTTCAGAGGAGCATCTCTGGGGAATCTGTCACTGCAATGGCACACCAAAGAGAGGGTTTCTAACAAGGCCAGAGACTTGAAGGTCCTGTGTAAGGCTGACACCAGCTCCATGGGGAGTAGGTGGCCACTGGGCACAGCTACATCTTTTCCAAGGCAACAGGCAGCTGGTGGCAGCAGCAGCCCTGGCAAAAACAGGTGCAGAAGTTGGGGTTCAAGTAGTTGGGCTTTACATGCCAGGACGAGCTCTGGTGCTTCGAGGCCAGGTAAAGCTTGTTGTGCTGAAGGCCAGACCAAGGGTTCTGCCCCCGTCACTCAGCTTTTCTGAAAAGGGAAAGGCAGAGCCCTGGCCCTCCACCGAGGAGGGAATGGGGCACAGCCAGCACCACCAGCAGGGTTTAGGCATCAGCAGATAAGGTACAGGACTGAAAGGACCCTTTCACAAGATTCATGCAACTGCTGTGCACAACTGTAGTTCGTTAACTCAATGTTAGCTGAGTATCCCTCTGAGGGATTTGAGGAATGCATCTCTTAGAAAACATTTTCCTAAAGTCTCATTCCCACTGTTCTCCTTTTCTTATTCTCCCCCTGCTTTCTTCTCTAAATACTAGCATGAGCTCTTCAGAGATTAATGTGTGCTTAAAAAGCCATATTTATCCTTATATAAAAACTTGTTTAGTTTACCCTGTCCTCTAGAGATCGGTATTCCCACAAGCCATCTAAACACAGACAACAATGTAGAGCATTTGGGAAAAAAAGCAAGAGGACTGTTTTCACAATGTTTTAGCACCAGAAGAAGGGAACCAATTGTCTTCAAGGGGGCTGAAACACAAGAACCTCACCCCAACCTGGAGATGTGGAAAAAATCCTAACTCATCAAGTATATTTGCAGAGTGTTGACCTTTTAAACTCCCTCCTCTTCCTCTGTCACCATGTGTACACACAGTCATTCTGCAAAGCCAGCTGTGGATGTGCACGCCAACACACGCCTCTCCATGGCTGCTCCGATGGTGTAACCCTCCATCGCCCCTCCAAAAAGCTGAGCACCGTGCAGTCACGGCTCTCTCTTCGTTCGACTTCTTTCCCACAGGAGCCCATGCTCCTTTTCTGTACCAGGCCTACAAAGTGCATCTGGAAAAAGAGCAATGAACATCCAGGAAAAATGAAGTGTTGTTCTACCTCATGTTTCTCAGTAAAGATTTACATGAGCTGCAATAAAGATTTACATGAGCTACAGAGATCTGTATGTGAAGGAATATTTTTATGACATCAGCCACCCACATAAACGCTAGAAAACCCCAACCTATGCAGAGTGGTCTTTACTGCAAAACTTATCCTCACTATCCTTAAGAACTAGTATTACCAGTACTATCCAATGAGAATAAATACATTTTATAAAATATAAACCTGCCTTTTTTTTTTAATCAGTAGATAAAGCCTTAATGTGAATGATTATTCCCTGCTGCTCAGCATCTTTGCCCCAGTTTCTCATTTCTGTTCTCTTGTTGCTGATGCTTGAACCTCAAAATCTAAAACTAGACTAGACTGGCCACGTCTTATAGCCGGGAAATGCACAATTTCATGTTATCAAAAGAACCAGGTGTCAAAAAATAGAAGTAAATGGATGCTGTCAACACCTGCACTGGAATAAACTTGCTAAAAATTCTCCTGACTGTGAATCCCTTCAGCAAAGGAATCTAACAGCGAAAGAACTCGGAAAAGCTGTGTGTATACGCTTCAAGGTGCAAAGCAGTGGAAGAGCAGCTTTCCCCAGGTGTCAGGCCCTGCACTCACCCTCCTGACTACACTTATCAGGCTCAAGGTGAAAAAGGAACTTTATAGTGAATACACATTTGATTGGAAAAATGGAGAAATCTTATTGCAGTTAGTGCATTAGCAACAGAAATGCAGCCCTTCTCCAGGCCGACCAAGGCTCAAAAAACCCAACCATGTGGGACCACCACAGCCTAGTTATCCCAGCTGGTATCATACGTGCAGCCTGTCCAAAGCTGTGCTCAAATCCAGCTAACAGCATCAGCCACTGGACCTGCTGAGAAGCGAGTTAACTACTTTCAGTGCTCATTGTAAAGCAACATTTCAGAGAGCACCCTTTTCTGTATCCTCTTCACAAGAGTTAGGCCAGTAAGAAAGATGCATGGGAGAGCACCATAATCACAATATGCTAATTTACAACAGCATCAAAATGGAATAAAAAGCACTGGTTTGTCAAAACACTACAGATGGGAACAACCTGCCAGGATTTATGTACAGCGGAGATCACATAGTTCACAGTGAGACCTCCCAAAAACTTAAAGGATACCACAACTCCTGCAGCATAATTCAACCAACACTAGAAGTAGATAAGTCACTGGCATCAGTGAGAACAGCACCCTTACAGGAGAAGCTCCATGAGTGCAGACGAGAGCACAGACATCCATATAGCAACATTTTCGTTCAAAGAGGGAAAGGAAATATTTGTAGAAATTTCACAAATCCACAAAAGGCACGATTTAAAAGACATAAAAGTATGGCATGAAAACATATAGAAGTCCAGAAGAAAAAATACCATCAAAGAAGTCTGAAAAACACCTCAACATTTGGAGAAACTCAGATAGATAATTCCCCCAAACTGCTCAGTGCCTACTAGAAATGAAGATATAATTAGACTAATGAGACAATGAGTCTTTTAGGACAATCGGTCCTTTGGGATAATTTAGGAAATCTGATTAACTTGCAGAATGACAAGGTATTCTTGGCTACCAAAGACTTGTGGAAGGAATAAACAGTTGCCTCTTGAGTATGAACTGCAGAAACAGAGCAGCTAGTCATTACAACTAAAACACCTCAATGGCTCTGAAAAAGATACTCGGGAGATCTCTCAGAATGATACGGACAGGGAAAGATGGACTGTGCGCTTCCCCATCGAGAATGATCAGAAAAAGTTAGTGACCGTTTCCTTTGTTCAAAACACCAGAACACGAACCGAACGGGCTCAATGGCAACGCCTGGTGTACCCAACGGAGCACAGCAGGAGCTGGCGGCTGCTCGTTCTCCACTCAGAGGAAACCATCACCTGCTGAGAGTTGATTACTATGGTAATTTTCCAAACTCAATCAAACAACATGGGAGCCAACAATACAACAAATCAGGCTGTGACAGAGCCCTACGAGGCCCCCCGGGCTGTGAGGGGAGAGGTATACAATGAAAGAAACTTCCATCTTCAATACATTTTCACATTTATGTATCCCATGTAGTCTCTACAAATTGCTGGCAGCAAGATATTTCTCATTAATTTGCTGAGTACTTTTTCCTAAAATCTATGGTTTACAAAGCCTTATACCAGGATAAAGCGACCGTCTGGTGAAGAGTGGGTCAGTGTAGGAAGCCTAACGTTAGTACCAAGCCCAGTGGAGGAATCCATCCCCTGCACATGGGCTGTATTGGCAACACTTGAACCCTGGCTGCCTGATTGATTAACCAACCTGCAAAATGCTTTTCTGGCACTTTTACCAACACCTAACATTAACACACAGTGATTTGTTGAACTGAGTATGAGTAAGTGCAAGAAATAAAAGGAAGGTGCTATTTGCCACTAGCCTCAAAATTTTGCAGCAGGATCTAGTCCAGGAATAGAACTGTGCTCAGTGGTTTCCTTGATTAAAAAGGACTGTAAAGAAGGGACAGCTGGCAGCGGATATGCAATAAGACAGGTTCTTGCTGGAGTCTGCTTTCAGTCCAAACGACAGCAAGGCCCTGAAAGCTGGGCTGAAAGTTCCTTGCTGTCACTTCATTTCTCCACTGTTTTTCCCAAATAAAAGCTGCTTTTCCTTAATTCTGGCCAAGAAGTCTGTGAGGAAAACAACAGAACTATTCCTGTAAAGGTAGGGGTGTGCATTAGCTTACTCTTGAGTGCCTACGCTGCAACAACTGGTTTGTATCTTTGAATCACGGAACGGTTGGGGTTGGAAGGGGCCTCTGGAGATCACCCAGTCCAACCCACCTGCTAAAGCAGGTTCACCCAGAGCAGATCTCACAGGAATTTTGCACTTTTCTTAACGCTGCATTATTCATGGAAAAAGGGCTCCTTTGGAAGATACAAGCAAATACCTTCCTGTCAGATAAGAGAACTAGAGACAGCTTATGACTTGGAGAGTGTCCATGCCCATGAGTCACCATGTGATAGTGCTTGCTAGATAACAGTTCTGCAGTGAATTTATTCAAGTAACAGTCAACAACAAACATCCGAGGGATTTAGCAGATCTGTACAGGATGGATGTTTCAGACATACACTACCCAATCTCCATATTCTCCATATTATTCTTCGCCCAATGAACAGAAAGCTGAGAAAGATACAAAACCAGCCAATCAGCTACTAATGAAAGCAAATGAAGGTTGTCAAGACCTTCCCTCAGTTTACTGGACTACTGAAAACAAGCAAAAGCTGTGAGTTGTTTCTGATGCCAAGAGTTATTAATCAACATTCATTCACTGGAAGAAGAGGTAGAAATTGTGCTATGATAAAAAGTGTCAACTCGCTTAAAAATTCCACAAGAAATGTCAGTATTTTGACAAGAAGCCTACAAAGATGGTATGTCCTCACAAAAATTAAATCAGCAAAACAGCCTAATTTTTATGCACACAGAATGGACATACAAGGAAGAAGGGAACTTCTTGCTCTTCATTGCACAATGTGCTGCCAGCAACACTGAAACTGCAAATGAAGAGAAAATACATGCAAAATTAGCAAGTTCAGGGAACCTCCTGCTTAGCATACAGAAGAGAAGACCCAAGCACAGCTGATTTTTCACTGTTTGGCTATAGCTGCAAGAACCAAAAGCAATGCTTGCTTCAGATGAAAGAGAAGTTTTAAATGCCCAAGCAAAAGATTACGGTACAACCTTTTTGACAACCTTTTCAAGAATATCTCAAAAATTGTTTTGCATATGAGAATGTGTGGCAAGACACAAGCAAGTCACATCATGTATGCATTTTTTAAGTAAGAAGAGGAAGAAATTAGAGTCATCCTTAATCTTTTTTTTTCATGTGCTTTGAGGTGAGACGCTGTGAGCAGAGCACCTGTTTGAAAAGTTTTGTTAATAACCGCCTGTGTGGTGTAGCTAATCCCGTATCGATGTCCATTCATTCACACAGGCAATAAAATCATGTTTACATTGGGATATTTGCCTTTTTATTTCCTCAAGAGGTGATTTCTTTCACACCCTTACTAACACAGAGTAAATTTCCAGTTGGAAATGTAGATAGCAAAGACCATGATGCCCATAGGCATGACCTTCTGGGAAGAGGAACCTTGGATGCTCTTGTTGAACAGTGGATGTCCCTGTGGCAAACTCAAGGTGGACACAAGATAAATAAGAAAGAAGATAAACCTATGGTATCACTCCACATCTTTGGGAGGTTCCTGCTGTCACTTTTTCACATGGGGAAAGAACAGGGGAGGTGAGATTCCCACAGTGAGTGTCAGGGCTCATATTGCCTTCCATCTCGGGAGATTTTTGAATGGTATTTAGGCCAGGTGCCCACTGCAGATTAGAGGCAAAGAGGGTTTTGATGGGAACAATTGCTGCTGCTCGCTGGATGTCTGCTCTCAGTGCATCTGGGAGCGTATGTGTAGCCAGGACAGCACGTGTCACCAGGGGAGCAGGAAAGGAGGCAGCTGCAGCCAGGGCTCAGCAGAACAAGGAGAGCGAATTGCTGGGCACCAAGCTGTACATCCAAAGAGCCAGCTTCGGAGGAATCTCGCCAATGCCAAATCACAGTGAATAAGCTCTAGTTCGAGCTGCAGCACTGCAGGCCTGGGCTTGGGAGCAGGATGTACTGAAAACAGGAACAAGATTCAGAGCTGGAAATTCAAAGCCCACTTCAGCCGTGTCTTCTTCAGCTCTTGGAAAACAGCCTCAGTAAATCTCTAGTCGCATCATCATGACAATTTTCCCAGCTTGTTGGCTAAACAGTACCAGTACTAAATATAGGGCTCTTTGGCATGCCAGTAGGAGCTTGCCAAACGTGAAGGAGAGCAATTTGTCCTTCCTGAGAAGACACATGCCACCATCAGGCACATGGTACTGAGCCAGAAACAATTCACCCCAGAATGGCAAACAGCCCACTACTGGCCTCAGCCTGATGTATTCCCACACTGACATCTTATCACACTTACAACATGGAGAATAATTAGGACATTTCAGGGCAGTATTTTTTTCCAGGTAAGAGTCACTCTCGTAAGAGAACTCTCTGAAGTACAAAGTCAAAAAGCATTGTCCCTGTTTAAAAAAAACAGGGTGAAATCTGGTGAGTCTTCACATCGTGTTTTAAGGTCCTAAACCCACAGATGAGACTGCTCCACCTCCAGCTACTTTTAATATGTAAATTGGTATGCACTAAGCCCTGTGACAGCTGTCACAGCTGTCAGAGTGGGTAACAGAGAAATGAGCTGCATTTAAGAAGGAATTGGCTTACTTATTCTTTAAAGTACAGGCCTTTAAATAAACAATAAACTGTGGAAGACCTATTTAATGTAATATATGGGTTTACTTTGCTCAGAAAATGAGCTAACCCTGGGATAAAAACCAAACCACTTTGTGAATCTCTTCTGATGGATTATGTCCTTGCAAACTCAGACAGACTGGTCCAGTTTTTAGCAGCTTTGTCATCAACAAAGTCCAAGAACAGACTTTAAACTAACACAAACACAAGACATTTCCATTTTTTCAAGACCTCTGATCTTTCCCCCAAGAAAACGAATCCATTGCAGTCTTACACTGGAAATGGATTAGTTACAAAAACGCTTCTGAGAAATGAAATGTTAGACTTCCATCCAACAGTGAAAGCTGGGCAGGCACAAAGGTCCATAGGCACACATATACTTACAGGATCGTGACCTAGAACAACAGAGAAAACCACTGAGGTCTCAAGAAGCTAAATTGCTCTGTTATTTCGAATACAATAAATATGTTCAGAGATAACCAGAAGTAAGAAAGGAAATCAGCACTGATTAAAAGTACGTCTATACATACATAAGCGGAAGACTCTATGGAGTTTCCTGTGTAAGGAGGTTTACTAGATATGTTCAGAGATCTGGGGTTTTTTTCTATTTGAAAAGGTTGAGGATGAGAATCAAGTACACTGGAACAATAGAAAGGATTTTTGTATTGCCTGTTAACTTGTCCATGAGTGAACCTCCAAGCTGTGCTAAGCAAGGACCTTTGCACTGGAGACTTTTCTTCATTTCCAGCCTACAGCCAGGGAGTATCTGCCATACAGAAAATCCCAAAACCCCAAAAAATCCCCAACAAACAACCCCCACAAAAACAAAATGAAAGACAAACAAAGAAACCCACACAAAAAAAAAACCTAAACCAAACCAAACAAACAACTCCCTCAAACAAGCAAACAAAAACAGAGAACAAGCAAGTTAGGAAGTTAGTTAACCTCTCATGGAATCATGTCTTTCAGAGGGAAAATCAATCAGCAATGTCACAAAAGAAGCGAAAGGCGACGGGAGCAGCAATTCAAAAGTTTAGACACACTTTTGCAGGCTGAAAACTACTAATTGCAGCTCCATTAGCTCTGATGTTTTGAAGGATTCAGAATTATGGACCTTCCTCTGTGCTAAATGCCTTTTGCTACAAATGGCTTTGAAACTGGCCAGGTGTGGCAGAGTACTTGAGCAGGGTATGGTCACATCAACTGGACTGTCCTCGAATCCTGGAAGCGAGGTGCTGCCTCTTCCAGCAAACTTAAGCTGGAGATCAGCAGAGAGGTGCTCAGAATCAGACAAGGCCGTGCTCCAGGTACTAAAGGGCCAGAGAAGATTGATGGGTTTGGGGGATTTTTTCCTCGTTCACTTGGAGTAGTGAAAGAAGAGATAGAGTTCTGTAGCCTATTTTAGTATTCTTTAATCACTGTTGAGCTGTAAGTAATGTTCTGCTTTAAAACCTCATTGACACGTACCCTGCTTCTTAGCTGAGTGCTCTTTGTCTGGAAAACAGCTATTAGGCACTCACCCTTATCTCAAGAGTCAGGCAATCAGTGTTGTGGTGTGGTGATGTGCTCGTTTTCTTTAGATTTTGTATGTACGAGCTGGATTGCTTGGAATAACAGCAGCTTTTCTGCCCTACTGTGTCAGGAAATAAATATATTTCTGTTGTAAAATACATTTTTTTTTTTTTTTCAAGGATAAGGTCATCTTACTGTGCCAAGGAACCTCCTTCTAAGGCCACAGAATGAAGTAATTCCAAAAATGCACTGGTTTTTATTTATGTTAATACATAGTTTTCAAGCTTTCTGTCTAGCCCAAGGCATTGTTAATATTGACATGAACACATACTTGGCTTCCAAAAAGGCCTGCAATCACTGTAGCTCATCTATATTAGATACAAAAACCCCCAAACAACCCTAAAAATCAATTGTTCAGACATCACTGCAGTCTAACCACTAAGCAGGAGGTTGTCGTCTGTTTCCAAAACAGATTTCCAGTGGGTTTCAGCTGTGGTCACTTCTTTAAAAATCACTGATTTGTACACTCCAGCTTGTCCTGTTTTATCAGAGAATGAATAATCTTTTCCATGTTTGAGTTATTACCATTTTAGTAGAGGAGCTCAGACTCATTTTATAATTTCTGCTGGGTGATTCCTCCTCACCCAAGCAGTCCCATTGAGTTTCCATTAGAGCAACAACTTAGAAGATCAGGACCTTTCAACCTCAGCACTGCCCCTTTTTAGAGTGTAACTATTTTTATTCTCCTGCTTCCAGGCATAGAAATGCTGACATCTAAACTGAGGAATGCCAGTGGTTGGGAAAACAAAAGAAAATAAAAGCCATCAATTAAATGTTGTTGAATTTCTGCAAGATACCCTATTTTTAATCAAGAATTTGTTTACACAATAGAGTAATTTTAAAATATCTGCATGTTTTAAAAGTTAATATCTTAAATACTGTACATATTTAAAATGAGCTAATGTTTAATGCTTTACTAAGTAGTACATATTTTAAAATAATAGATATTTTACTAGTTGTGCTGGTATTAACTGGGGTAGAGTTAATTTTCTGCATAGGAGCTCGCATGGGGCTATATGTCGGATTTGTGCTGGAAACAGTGTTGGTAACAGGGATGTTTTAGTTATGGCTGAGCAGCGCTAACACAGGGTCAAGGCCTTTTCTGCTGCTCACACCACCCACCAGCGAATGGGCTGGGGGTGCACAAGGGGCTGGGAGGGGACACAGCTGGGACAGGTGACGCCAGTGACCAAAGGGATACTGCACACCATCTGGTGTCATGCTCAGCATATAAAGCTGGTAGAAGAAGAAGAAGGAGGGGGGTTAACATTTGGAGTCATGGTGTTTGTCTTCCCAAGCAACTGTTACACACGATGGAGCCCTGCTGTCCTGGGGATGGCTGAACATCTGCCTGCCCATGGGAAATAGCGAATGAATTCCTTGTTTTGCTTTGCTTGTGTACATGGCTTTTGCTTTACCCATTAAACTATCTTTATCTCAATTCACAAGTTTTCTCACTTTCGCCCTTCTGTTTCTCTCCCCCATCCCACCAGGGGAGAGTGAGTGAGCGGCTGTGTGGTGCTTTGTTGCTGGCTGGGGTTAAAGCACGACAGTAGCAGATATTCCAAAACAAATTCTAGCACTCTGTCTCAAATAAAATATGCTCTTTCAAAAGTGTTTAGAAAAACTCCATATATATTACTCTTCATATATTTACAAGCAGAAATTAAACCCTTCCAGGGACAAAATCCTTACATGCTCCTGCAAACAACTTGGGTGGATGTTAGGATGTTAACCTGTACTTACCTATAATGGAAATATGGAGGCCAGTCACTAGCGACATACCCCAGGGGTCACCCTGTACTAGGCTGCATCTGTGTTAGTGACCCGGATGATCTGACAGAGTGCACCCTCAGCAAGTTTGCAGAAGGTACAAAACTGGGAGAAGTGATGGATACACCAGATGCCAGTGCTGCCATTCAGTGGGACCTCGACCAGGTGAAGGCTCTCCAGTACTTACACTGAGACTCCTCAGTACAATAGAGACATGGAGATAGCAGAATGAACCCAGCCAAGGGCCACTGCTATTGATTAAGGGCTTGTTCACTGCACTTTCTTTGACAATCAAACATGGAAAATCTCAGTTGCTAAGATCCCCGAATTTACTTGGCAACTGGGCACATTAAAGCCCCGGATATGATTAGTTGCCATTCTCCAGGATGACCTGTTAGTATATGATGGACCTTTCAGTCCCAGGAAAGGCAGTATGCTGCTGCCTGCCTGCCCTGGTCTGCCCTCCCTCCCCATTCCTTCCTCCTGTGTTGCACCCAGCTGGGCCAATGTTGAGCAGGGAGCGGTGCTGCCCACACCAGATATATAACAACACACAGAGGTGCAGGTGGAGGAAAGTTCTGCAAGGAATCAGCCCTTCCTCCTGGTCTCTTTTGGTACTCCCTTCTCCTTACATCTGTGTTGAAAGGGCAAGAAAGAGGGGTAAGAAATGGTGGAGACTCACAGAGAACTGTCTCACTTTTGGGAAAACACACCGGATTTTCACATGTGCCTGATCTGGACCTTCCCAGGACAGGTGACACCAGTGCAATCCCAGCCCATGCTCCTTCACTTCCACCCCAGCTGCAGTCATGACTGGTATCTCCAGAATCCGTGCTAAACTGATTCCATGGGGAGGACCATAAAACCAGGTTAGCACTTCCTGGATGTCAGCCTGGTGTGTATCACACTGGAAGCCGGCCAAGGCAGCAGTGTGGCACTGATCACATACTGAGAATCTCTCTGTGCTCTCCATAATCATTATCCTATTCTATAATAAGGATAAGACCAGTTGGACCTTGCTGCCAGCTCCCACAGGACAATCTGGCTGCCTAATGTTAGTAAAACAGGACATCCACTCCCTGCATCTTCCTCTTCTATTCCTGTTCAGGGAATCTGTGAAACATCCATATTGCAGTCTTTTCAGCCTCACCCTGACATTTTTGAGAAGGATGAAATGCCAAGGACTTACTTTGAAACTGGTCCTGCCAGGGCTATGGTTGGTCAAGGGGAATTTTCTCACCCAAAGATCCTCACACTATTGTGTCTCTATTCCTGCTGCATTCTTTCTTCATCACCTTCAGAAAAAGAACACCAAAACAGGCATCTAATTATTGCAGGCCATCAAAGACAGGCAGATGCTCCATGAGTGACTCTTACCTTTCAAAGCGACTGTTCTGGGGCACTTCCATTCCCCTGTCTTTCTTACAGAAAAGGCAGCCGGGCTATGTTTCGAAGTCTTGGCTAGTGTTTCCACCTCAGTGGCCAGCTCTAGGGTCCTTAAGAGTGGAGCTACCAGGAGAGATTTGGATCTTTCAAACACAAGCACTCAGGAGCAGGGGTTATGAATTTGAGAAGCATGCACATCCACATGGACTTCGGGAGCTGTGCTATCTGCCCAGACCCATTGGAGCTTAGAGGTCCTAGGATGCCTTAGCTGATTGCTCATGGCAGTCTGCATAAACTGTGTGAAAAAAAGACTTGTCTCATTCTCAGACACAGGTGTCTTAATAGGCACCATCCTTTGAGGTGTTCAGAGCCCGAAACTTAGAAATAGCTGACAGGCCAGAGATGTTACCAGGGACAAGTCTACAGCCCTTGCAGCTCTTTATTATAATGATTTTTTAATTTTCTTTCCTTTTGTTTTCTGGTGGGGCAGAGAAGAAGGAAGTATTCTGCAGCGCATACTTAATGTAGGTTTCTTTTGGTGAACTGACTTGGTGGACCATCTTTTGAAACAGTTATTTTGAAGGCTGACTGGAAGAACAGCCGTGTCCCTTTCCTTTGTGGAAATTCTTGGCTTTTCAGGGAAAGATACTTATGGTGCAATGGATTCTGCGAGACGACCTGGCCTGCGAGGCTTGTCTTGATGTTGCCAGTTTGAGAGGCTCCACTTCATTGCCACTTCATGGAGATCTAGCTCTCCATAGGTGCCAGGTTTCAAAATCTTCCTCCTCTTTCCTTTATGAGTTATATGGCTTTAGAAGACTGAGGTTATCAGGCCTTTAGAGGGCTACTTTTTGCCTATGTGAATTGAAGGGCCTAGACAACAATATTAGTTGAGGAGACTTGCTATAAAAAATGTGTGTTTCATTTGCAACCTTGCAGCCTTGCTTCCTGAATAATTGCTAAAACAATGGATCACAGTTTTGAGATGTAGTCATTAATTCAGACCCAGAGAGAACCTTCTCACCTTCCCACATCTGAGCAGTCCATGTGCCTTGCCAGCTGCTGCTGAACCCAGCTGCTTGTGGTCCAAGTCCCTATGGAACAAGGAAGCTGTGCCACCACTTAGATGGCAGAAGGATGATGGGGAAATCCACAGGGCAAGGAGAGTACCCTGGCCCCAGATCTTTGCTATATGTGTTGTGGGAAGAAGTGTATAACATTCAGATAGACTTTCAGCAATAAGACCACATTTGAGATACCAGGTATAAATCAAGGCAGGTACAAAAAGCAGGAAGGCCTACTGACCTAAACATCTGGCCTCAAGAAAACATTTATTCCTTTCCATACTTGTCTGAAGGCTTTGCTGGATAACGCTGTGAGATACAGGTAGGGCATTTATGCAGGATGTCACGGGCTGAGTTCTGTGGTGTATGTGCCACAGATAAGTTTGCTTTGGGACAAGTAGTAAAATGGTTTTTACATAGCATGCTGCAAGGGAGTTTGGGAGAGATCTTCGCCAGTGGTGCCCCAGTTATATGGGACATATCTAGGGCACTTTGTAAAGGACTGTGCTGGGACTGCAACTGTGTGTCTGAAAACAGGAGACCTTGACTAGGCCACATGGTAATAATATAAAAGGATGGTTTGTAAGGACATAAGGATATTGTTAAGTTGTCTTTAACACATAAACAAGCCCTTAAGGTAAACAAGATAAAAAGCCCACTGAGTGGAAGCGGTCTAGGGCAGAAAATTATGTTGACCTGAAAAGTACCATGCAAACCTGAGTTTGTTGACTAAGGACCATTTCCTTATTTAAGTATATCATCCTTCTGGGGCAGGTTCCACAGCCAAATCGTCTCTTGTACAACAGGTGCATTATCAGCTTCAACCTCTCCATAACTCCTTATGCAACTATGCTGTAAATTGGTCTGAAGCCTGATGTGTTCTGGCTAGCCCCAGCTCACAGATCTTTCCTGCAGATTAATCTGCTACGAATTTGGGCAGCCTCCAAATTGTCCTGCAATGTACGCCCAGAGGGAGGGATTTCAGCAACACATCACCATCTCCCCAACAACCGCTGGACTCTGGAACAAACACTCAGCAGAATCTGAACAAATCAAAGGTTCTGCCCCATTGGCTCCAGACACAGCTACGTCCATGCAGCCTTTGGGTAGAGTGAGCGTGAATAACAGCAGACTCTGAAAAAGGAAGAAAAACCAACTTAAAACCAGTGTGGGAGACTTTCACTAACTTACATGGCCGCCCTTTCAGCTCCACTTATGTAACCATTGTCCTCAGCAAATGGGTTCAGTATGAGCAAGGATTACTTACACGACAAAACATGAAAATGTGCTGTTGCAAAAGTACTTGAATCTGAAAAAAAGTACACTTGGAAATAAATAGAGGGCATTGGGAAATAAAATTCTGGCAACTGCACAAAGTGTGTGCATTTCCCATAGAATTGAATAAAAATAGATTTTGCTGAAAACAATGATAAAAAACTTATGGGAATGCATGTCTGGCACTGTTTATATTCCACTCCTGGGGCTAAAGTTGGAATATTGAAAGGGTGGTGCAATTATGAATTTTACTTTAAAAATGTAAATATTTCTGCTTCTTAGAAAAGTATAAAAAATAATCAAATACTTTATTCAATGATGCATAAGTCTACATTGAACAGTCAGTCTTAACTCACTGCAAGTCAACTAAGTTAAGATACTTACTTAGGCCTTTGTAGAGTGATTAATGTGATGGGGTCTCTAGGTTCTGCCAAAATAGAAAGAGTAATTTCATATACAGACATATATGTATCTGTGTGTTTTTATTTATACATGCGCACACATACTTATATGAGCGAGAGATAGAAAGACAGTCTTTCTGTTCCAGAATCTGTAAAGGTCATTACATTTAGATTACATTTTAATCAAATGCACATTTATGATTCTTATAAACAAACCATCCTGAGACAAACTGGAGACCTGGCACTCCAGTGCACAGCTATGAAGCATCCATGTTTGTCCTTTAAGGTCTGCTGCTTTGAATTAAGGTTCTTGTCTCAAACGTAGCTCTTCCAACTCAAATCACACGTCTTCCCTCACAGAGCAGGCAATACCTGAACCCCTCGTCTGACACTTTTAACACACAAAAAAGGTCTGTCATACAGCCCAGCGTGTCTTCCTACCCAACCCAAGCTGTATGTAGCTCTGCAAAGACACTCAAATTGAGAAAGAAACACATCCTTCATTAGGGTCAGAATGGCGGTTTTACTCACTAACGCTATTCTCTGCTTTCACCAGGATGAAAGTCTGCAGGAACATTACCACTGCACTAAGGTTCAAACCCAGGAAAATATTTCAGCTGGTGCTTCTGTGTCCTCTTTAACCACTACTTATGTAGATGCTTTATTCCTCATTCCATGAATAAATACTAATTTGTTCAAGAAAACAATGAGCAGCAATTACACCTATCAGGAAAAAAACAGCAAGCAAACAAACAAACCAAAACAAAAAATATAAACCCCAAACCCAACAATTAATGTCCAGTGAAAAAGTTGCCTCTTGCCTCAGAGAAGACATCACTTAGAACCACACGCTCCACTCTCTGAATAACCCTCACAACAGGTTGCTTTGGAGGTACACTGGCAGTTAATGACCAATGCCAGGCATGGAACTGTGGGGCTGATCTCCGTTCAACAGCTATTTCTACTCCTTTGATCCTTGTTTTTGCCACAGAGTAGATGATCTGAAGATTTCAGATCTAAGCTCAGGGCTATTAAGAGGAGAAGAGGGTTTGCAGGGAGAAAGTTCCTGTTTCAAAAATCATCAGATCCCCCAGCTCCCTCAAGGAAAATGAAAAGCAAAACTATCCTTTCAGTGTAGCTCTTTTTTTTTTTTTAATTTAAATAATACCCAAGCATGCACAGTGGTGACTGTAGGTTTTAAAAAGCATATTTTTACTATGTTTTTCTTACTGTTACTTCATATTTCATCAGGTCTAAGAACTACTGAATCTTTTGGGATATTTGTGTGTTCCTCTAGAGACACAAAAGAGTTTGACTTTTCACGAGAATATGTTGAGCCATTTCTGACAAGCCAGACCAATACTATTATTTGCCTTAAAGGGGTTAGAAGGAACCACTAGACTATCTAGGCTGATATCCTTCATCACTTAGATCATTCAGTATAAGCCTCTTCTACTGAGCATAATGACAACTGCTTAGATAAAGTCTCTTATCTCTTCCAGTCTTTTCACCTCCAGGCATTTCCTTCAGCTTATGAATAATTCCCGTGTCTCTTTTCTGCACATCTCCTATTTTTACATATTCTTTTGAACACACGAACACCCAAACTGTAGGCCATATACTTACTGGTCTCAAGAGTGCTTTGCAAGAGGAAGATCCCTCATTCCTGTTTTTGGGGTCCCTCTTGAAACAACCCAGAATCTCATTAGCCTCCTTCTCTACAAAATTATACTGGGAATTCAAGTCAAGCTGTTTTTCCATTTTGATTCCTAAACCCCTTTAGAAGCACTGCTTTCCAAGATAAAGTCCTCCATGCACTCTTCCTTCTGAAGACTATGACAGTGTGTAGCTGTGAAAAGAAAGATTTTATTTAAATGGAGAAGCTATCCACACCATTCTGCACTTTCCTGAGCTCATTGATATCACTGTTCTGACTCGGTTTTGTGTCATCTGGAAATTATATCACCAACATTTATACTTACTCCCAAGTGACTGCAGGAGGTGTTGAATAGAAGCAGCCTACTGTCAGTTCCTGGGGAACTTCTCCATCTGATGATGATTTTCTGTTGTCAGCTACTTGGAGAGCTGTGTCTGTTAGCCATTTAACAGGTTGTGTTGACAGTGTACAATGCCATTTTTATGTAGGACGCCATACAAAATAAGATCCTCAAAATAGCCAGAATCTACTACAGCTACACTGTCATTTTATCTCATTATTTTTAAAATGAGAAGGTTTACTTTTAATGACGAATTCAGCAATCACTATATTGGCTTTAAAAATCCTAGGGTTTTTTTGTTTGTTTGTTTGTTTGTTTTACTGAAATTACAGGTTATTGTGAGTGCTCAAATTGAGGCACATAAAGAGGACAAATTGTCTAAAAGAGGGTATCCAATAGTTTCTGAATATCAATGATCACAAACAATAGATTTCAATGGAAATCAACAGCTGTTCATTCACCAGATAATAACAGTCACATAAGTCATGAAGCTCATACTTACTGCACAGCCCAGTTTTGGGTTAAGAAGGACTAGGGTGAGTGGAAAAGTAAGGGACTTGAGGTTGGAAGACATGATATTCTGCAATCCTTCTGACCATATTATCTCAGTAGATGAGGTTGTTTGAAGACTTGGTTTCATGCCCAGTGTGAGCCAACCTGAATTTGAATTGCTGATTAAAGGATGGTTTGACACTACTCTTCCTGAGCCATGATTTCCACTCTCTCCTCTCTGTCAGCATGATGATTCATTCATCTCACCTCTATCAGGCATTTCGTTTGACCGACCACATAGCCCCACAAGTGCTAAAGGGTGATAGAAGGGAGAGGACAGAAACACTTGTTCAAGGGATAGCAGGGTGCCATTTTGGTGGGGGGAAACTCCTCAAACCTTAGATCGGGTTAAATTGATCGTGAATTGGTACTGAAAACAGCAGGGGCTATTTAATTTATAATGCTTCATCAATATTCTGTTTTGTGAGTTGGATTCCTTCCATGCCAAGTTTTAAACTTGGCCTTTCTGCTTGCCCAGGGAAAACCCTCGTCGGCATAAGTAAGAATTTTATGTGAGCATGTAAACAGCTACTTGGTCCTTACCATTCTAGATTTCCATCAGGCAAGGGATGAGTTTAGTGTTTTGAATCCACAGAACAATTACCACGGGCAGAGCAAAGAGTATGAGAACAGGAGATTCAAGTAAAGGGAGAGTCATGAGGAACATGTTAAAATTTGATCCATTAATTACAGACACTAGTTTGTTATATTGTTGATAGAACTGAACATTTTTCTGATAAATAGATTTGGGTCTGGTAATGGATTTGGTAAAATAATAATAGTGACAAATCATTCTAATGAGTAAAATAGAAAAGCAGGAAACTATGGATCTGCACAGCTGCAAGTTTTGTAAATGCTGAAAAAATCTATGGCTGAATGATTGCCATTAAAAACTGTAAGAAAAATCTGTGAGCAAGATTTGCCTAGTAAGCTGGCATGAGCTGGTTTGAAAACTGAGAAGAGAAAAAAAAAGTCAATATATGTGACATTTGAAAGGTATTTTGGAACATGATTATTCCTACTCAAAGTGGTTGTTCAAAACTCGCAAACCAGCTATTGCTTGATCAAAAGCCAGCAAGGAAAAACATTGCCATGCAGCTAAAGACATTTTGAAGTAAACATAAAACATGAAGGGATTTCCAGGTTGCTTGTCAACAGCAGCTTTTAATCATGCAGCATGCAAAGTGTGTCTGCATTCAAAATTTCATAAGACGTGACAAAAGATTTAAGCTAACACAAACGAAAATTTGTTAAAAAGCAGGAAATGCAGAGAGTAACATCTGCCACACCCAAACGTCAGCCTTTTCCTACTACACTGCAATAGATATAGGGCTAGGTTTTGTCCTGTGTTTTCTCCAGTACAACATGAACTCTCTTTCTATTGAAAGCCACCTTTGGGAGTCACTCGTTTGCCAGCTTAGGAGAGAGACTACTACAGAGCCCAGAGTCTGACAGTCCTTCTTGCCTCCAAGTAGGTAATTAAGAGGTTTTTTTACAAACTTGTGCTCCACTAGTGCGCTTGCTAAAGTTACTTTCCACTCCAGAGAAAGGGCTTTACCCAGCCTTTCACACAGGATGTTAAGTGCCTGCTCTGCCCCCTCTGCATTGCAGAGCTTAGTCAGGATTAATTAGATGATGGGTGTTTGAGAGAACATGTTTGGAAGGACTGGAGAAGGATGTTCCTACCAGGCAAGAAGTTGAAAGCTGGCAGAAAAAAAGGCTGTATTTGGCTGTTGGCTGGACTTTTTTACCTCAAGTTTACTAAATTTATTAAATGTGCATTTACTCTGATAAAAAGAAGACTTGAAGGTCTGTTGTCCCTTCCTTCTGCACTCTCTTCATTGTCCTCTACATGATCAGAAAAGATGTGATTCTCTAATCTCTGACAGAAGCAGTCCCAGTCACTGTCTGAAGTGTGCTGTCTGGAACTGTCGTGTAGGAGACACAGTGCTTGCTATTTCTCAGTTCCTAGCTGCAGTCTCCTCCTTTTTCACAGCCTTAAAGCAGGTGAGGGCACAGATTGACAGGCAAAGCTGGTGAGCAGTGTGTTGTGGAGCGTGCATCTTCTGCCTGGGAGGAACGGAAACAACACAAGTCTTCACATCACTTTCTTGGTAATTGTGAGGGAAATATTCTGCTTAATGCCTTTTCAGTGTAGCAGGACTTTTGTAGCTTTTATACTCCTTCATTTCAAGATGATGTTGACCGCTGAACTAGAATGACACACAAAAATTAGTAGCAACTAATAAAACTTATCGGAGAGTTGTCTGATGTTCTCATTACCTAACTGTTCACTCCGCTAGACATAACACATTTTGGGACAGCTGTCCTTATATGGATCTAAAAGCATTTTAAATGTCAATGCAAGCTCCTTGGAACAGAAAGTAAGGAAACAAGATGACACACCAACTTGAACTAGAAAGTTCACTGCCATCCTTTGAGACACACCAAAACTCAAGATGAGTCTCGCTAGACACAAACATTTTGGGCTGTTTTGAAAATTTTAAAAAAGAATCATTCTTTAGAGTGCCACCACTTAAGAATCTCTTATTCAAATTATCCCAATTTTGCATACAAACATCAAGGACGGATTTTTGCAGATGTCCTCAAAGAAGCAATCTCCTTTCATATATGGGAGGATGGGAGGTTCTGGCAAGGTAAGTCCTCGATTAGATGGCAAAAGACACTATACTGATGGTAAATTCCTAGAATAATAGAATGCCTTGTCTAGCTAAGAGAAAACCTTAGGGATGGCGATTCTGTTAGTTCTGGAAGACTCCAGAAAATAGCATATCGTATGCTCATAGAACACCTAGTGCCTGGAAGGCAACAATTACCAACACTTCCCTTCCTGGAGGTTTCGTCAGAACTTAGGTACCCCTCAACCCCATCACAAAGAGATCCACCCTCTCAGTGGTGTGAGAGGGCTTTTAAGCTCCTGAACTTTTATATGAGTCAATCTGGCATTTCTAGCTGAACCACGCTCTGGAGTGACTAAGGTATGCACCTGCCCATAACGTACAGATGTCAGCTTTCCTACTGCACTCGATTCTTGGCCATTACAAGGTCTGTGGCTACACGGTACACAAGCAGTGCTTTGTAAAGGCAGCTGTGGTCAGGGCAGGCCAGCACCAGGGCATAACATGGAGTGTGGGTGTGCTGGCCAGGCTGCCAGGCCCCCAGGACACTGCAGCAATTCTTAGAGCCCACTGGTGGAACAATCCTCTGCAGCCCCGAGAGCTCTGGTGGCCTGCCTCCCGAGGAATTACCTTGACCTTGATGATGTTCCTCAGGAGGGACAGTGCTAAACATCAGTGAATTTCACTTCGAATAAGCACTTCACAATGGCGAGCTGTAGGCTTTTCCTGCTGAGAGAAATTAAGCCACAAGATGTTGCTCAAAGGTGTTCCACAGCTCCATTGGTGGAAGTTTCTCTCGCCCGCTGCAGGGCAGCAATATCACCAGCACATGCACGGATCACTCACTTCACTAATTTGCCTGGTCTGTAACACTTTGAAGATCCAATTTGTGAATAAGCTCATCCTGAAAATGCTTCCATGGCAAGCATTTGGTTTCACTTGGAAACTAATTCAATTAAAAATGGTTTGAGATCTAGATCCGTGTGAGAAGCATCATAGGGATTGCTGTATTTTGTTGTCACATATTACTTTCTTGAAGTCAGGTCTTACAGTCTTTCTTGCTAGTACGAACTTGAATTTTGACGGCTTATCTTACCCTAAGCCCTGATGAAGTATATTTCAAGGCAATTTGAGTGATCCTGAATGTTTAGTGAAATCAATTATCAAACAGCAAAGTAGTCCCAACCTTAGACTTTTTAGCAGCCAACTCACTTGGTGCATAAAAACAAGACTCTAATAGATAGTTCTGGAACACCAAAACGTTGGCCAGATGTTCAGAGGTGATTAGGAATCAGGGGGTGATGCAGTTTTCATGCATTCCAAGGATCTCGCCTTCAAGAGGCATTTAGTAAAGCCTTATGAAAACATGGCACCCATAATCACTACTTACTTACTTAAAACATTCAAGCTTCCTGGTGATGACAAGCAGCGCTTACCACTGTGCTAAGTAGTCTGTGCAGCATGACTTGGAAGGGTGTCTATGCTGAGAGTTGGCATTTGCCAATGTTTAAATCGGACATTTTTTAAACGATTGTTTCTTTCTCCAGCTAAATTTTTCTTTCAAGGACAAACAGCTGACAAACAGGATGCGTTTTCTAGCATCACGTCACTCGTTTAATGCTAAATAATGTAGATGAATATAAATAGATAACGTATCTATGTATATGAATGATGTGGGGAGTATCTATAAGGTGGTAGATGGTCATGAAAAGCACAGCAGCAATTGGCTATGAAATACATCCACCGTGTTTCTTCACTGCCCAGGGACACGTCTGCTCATTAGGAATCCCCGCCGGTCCCCAGCGCGGGTGCCTGGATCCCCCACAGCGGGAAGGCACCCCCAGCGGGGATCCGGGGGAACAGGAGGCCGCGGTGCCCCGGCAGAGGAAAGGGGTACGAGCAGAACGCAGCGAACTGCCTCGGGAAGGCAACGAGCACCCCGCCCGGCGGCAAGATCTACCTGCCCGCCCCTGAGGGGCCCCCCGCCCCGCCGAGGTCCGCCGCAGGGCGGGCCGGGCCGACAGGCCGCCCCCCGCTCTGCTCCGCTCCGATCCGCTCCGCTCCCCGCCTCCCTCCGGCGGCGCGGGCGGGGGCGCGCTGCGGGCCGCAGTCCCCGGCGGGAGGTTGTCATGGTTTCCCGGGTCACATGTGTGCGAGGTTCCCCGGCGCGGGGGGAGGAGGCGGCGGGGGCGGGGAGGCTTCAGTCACGGACGGGGCCGCGGCGCCAAGTGTGGGGCGAAGCGGAGTGAGGCGCTGCGGCCGCCGAGGCTGCCAGGGAGCGGCTGCCAGGGAGCCGCTGCCCGCCAAGGACCCGCCCCCCGCCCGCTCCCACCTGCGCCGCCGCCCGCCCCTTTCCCGCTGCCCACGGGCGATCCGCCGGGCGCGCCTCGTCTCCGGGCTGCGGACCCCCGGCCCCAGCCGCCGCCCGCGGGCTGTCCCCCCTTCCTCCTTCTCCTCTCCCCTTCCCCTCTCCCTCCCCCTTCCCAGCCAGGCTGCGCCCCCCAGGCCGGCCCCGGCATGAGCATCTCCATCCCGGCGGGGCTGACGGAGCTGCTGCAGGGCTTCACGGTGGAGGTGCTGCGGAGCCAGCCCGGGGACTTGCTGGAGTTCGCCCTCCAGTACTTCGGGCGCCTCAAGGAGGAGGCGGCCAAGGCGGCGGCGGACAAGGAGGCGAGTGGCCGCAAGGCGGGCACCCCCGCGCCCGGCCATGACAGGGGCGGCCAGCCGCCGCGCCGGGCGCCCCTCGACGCCCGCGGGGTCAACTTCGCCGAGGAGCCCATGCAGACCGACTCCGAGAGCGGCGAGGAGGAGGAGAAGTTCCCGGGTAGGTGTCCCCCGCCTCGCCCGGCTCCGAGGGGGAAGGAGGGAGCCGGGCGGGCAGGGCGGGGGCGGCGCCCTCAGCCGCCCGGGCTCAGGTGGGCAGCTCGGCCGGGGAGGCGAAGGGCGGGCGCTCCCGCTTCGGCGGCCTCACGGCTGCGAGAGGGGCGGCCCCGGGAGCGCGGGGCGGGGGGTGTGGGCCGCGCACAGGCCCCGGCCCCGGCGGTCGTGGGTCGTGCCGGGGGACTGCGGGGGGCCGGGGGTGTGAGGAGCGCGCTGGCCTCGGTCACTGGAGTGTGAGTGGAGGAGGCGGCGGCCTGCCCGGCTGCACCCTGGGCAGGTCCCCGCTGGCGTTGACGCCAAACAACGGAGCCCACGGGAGGTTTCCCGTCTCCCGCTGCAAACTTTAACCTGCCGGGCTTTTCCCTTTTGTTCAGCAGCGCTGGATGCTGGGCACGCAGGTGGCACCAGGGGCTGCAGCTGTATTACTTACCACGTTTAGGCCTGTAGTATTCCTAAAAGATGTTCTTCTTTGAGCACGAGAGAGCAAATCTACGTTTTGTAGCTGGTCCAATGGTATGTCTACCACAGAAAACACTTATCATGGGCATGCTACTCATTTGTGCACTTGATTAAGCATTTTGCATCGATGTACTTACATGTGTTTCAAAAAGCAGAGCATGATTTTAAAACATGATTTCTTCTTGAAAGCCAGGGTGAAATTTTATGCATGGTAGAAAGGCCTATGGAGTAATCGTAGCTGTGAGGACAGCAAAGAACGGATGCAGTGTCTCCATGTTTGAGGGTAACACCTATCTGCACGCAGCTAATGATACCTTATCTTTGTGTGGCTGCTAGGCCTTATTTAGACACGATGTCAGTCCATCAGCCACCCTGATTGATGGGCTGAGTAGCAGCTGTCTCTGAATGGTGGATAGCGCTTCGTCTCATGATCAGGCTAAATGAAGGGTCAGTCAATATGGTTAGATGCTGAGAGGTCAGTCAATAAGGTTAGATAGAGAAGAGAAAGTGTCCAAGCATCTTCATAATCAGCTTTTTTTTTTTTTTTTTCGAGAACAGCTTGAAATTGAAGTATATCTCATCAGATCATTGAAGCATTCATCCCTCCAGGTCATGTTGGAGGTGGATTTGCTTAGCAGAGTACAGAAGCCAGCTGTTTGCTAGATTAATATCAGTGCAGTTTTAAAAATAATGTCTTATGTGCATTTTATCAGAAAAAATGTAGATGTTTAGGAACTGGGTAAGTTTTCTGAATATGTTATGCTTTAAGACAACTGCCATTCTTTTCATCTGTTCTTTGCAGCTATACCATGCGTATATAATGGGAATTTGAATCTGTCAATCAGGTTCTGCAGATTTATGTGGTAGTTTTGAACTCTAATGCTGATTATGTGAGATTAGTAAAAATCTGGAAATTTGCTGTCTTTGAAAACTGAAATGGTGGTAATGTGGAAGAATAAAATTATTATCTTAATTCACTAACACTAGACGTGGTTTTCAAACATGAATTATTGCAACACTAAACAGACTCATTGGTGAATGGAGAACTGGAATGTTGTATGGAGTGAAGTGCAGAAATCCAGCTTGATTTATTAGCATGTATGTGTTACATATATAAAATTTTAGAGGGTGTTTTAAGAAGCTTTCTAAGCTTTATCTAATGAATACCTGTAATCAAGATTCTCTTGATATTCCTTTTGTTGTGATTGTGAAGAAGGAAAGCCATTTTTGTCAATATTCTCATTAAGGAGAATACTAGAATGACTTAGTTTAACTGATTGGTTTATGCATTTGACAAAAACCCTTTAAAATATCACGTTTTTAAGCCTAATATATCTTGAAAGTTTAATCGTATTATGCCTTGTAATTTCTGTCACTTGGAGTAATTAATAATTAAAAGTAACAAAACCGGAAATATTTGTGAAACCATGTGGAACGTGAATAATAAGTAAGTTATAGTAAATTATTACTAATGGTGTGGTTTTGTATGTGTGCATTGTGCAGGAGTGTGTATTTTAAATCAAAATTTTACATCTGGCCTGAATATGCATTCTTCTAAGGTAACATAACAATGCATTCACTCAGCCTTTTGTTAATAACTGGAGGCATAAAGGCTTGTATTAAAATCTTTGTTTAATGAGTTTAAATACCAATTTAAAAGTGCATTTCTTTTGTGCTTTTGCTTTCTGTTTCTCTACACAGCAATTCTTGAACTTAAGTTGGGGGGAATTTTTTTTCTTTTCATTTTTTTCTTTTGCCTTTATGAATAATCAAACTGCTTCTGTATAGTCAATTTGTCCTGTTTGTATACTGCTTTTGTACAGGAGACAAAAACAAATTGGAAAAGTTTATAAGCAAATGCAAAATAACCTCTGAGAAGGAGCTCAGACCTGCTGGTGGTACCTTTTCTTTGTTAAAGCAGTACACTTGAAATGTCGAACTGACGGCATTCCTTAATTAATTCAAACAGGATGCTCCTTGTAAATGCTATTGTCTCCCACCTTTCTTTTTTTTCCTCTTTTTTTTCTTTTCTTTTTTTTTTTTGTTTAATCCCAGTGCGTGTTTCTAAATACCTATAAGCACTGCAGTTGAACTCTTTGTCAGTATTAGTTTTGTCCTTGAAATGGATTTTGGAAGGTACATGAGCATTATCCTATTTCGGAAATGACGACCATAAGCTGTGTTTAAAAGAAAAAAAGAAAAAAAAAACCCCTATTCTCAGGATTAAGAGTCACATGTGAACCATGAATTAAACTCTGTTCATATCCCCTGCTGTGTCCATTACATCAGTTGCAGAAATAAAGGTAAAAGCAGTTATCTTGTCTGGAGGAAGAACTTGGTTGTATTGGTGTTGTAATTCTGAATTGGCACCTGGAGTTAAGGTGACCTCTGAAATGATGTTCTTTAGGTTCAGAGCATTTAGATTATCCCCTTCTCAACACACTGCTTAAATTTGGAATGTTTTTTAGGTCTTCTAGTTGGTGGGGTTTTTTTGTTTTGGTTTGGTTTGGTTTTTTAATATACATTAAGTTGTCCTACATGGGTGTAATTGTGTTAACCAGTCACCACAACTAATTCCTACTAATACTAATAGGAATTACTAAATTGAATAAGACATATACATAAAAATGAGCCCCATTTCGGCAAATTCTTCTAACTGTTTTAAGTTCATATTGAAATGTATTATACTGTGTCTGCAGAATTTGAAAATGCTCAGTAAGTTATTTGTTCTTTTATGAGTGACTATACTTTTCCACTTACATGTCTATATGCAACTTATTTGAAGGGTAATGCCCCATATAATTTGTAACAGCTGTTTTTAAAATATTTGCTATAGCTAAAATTTCATATTTTATCCAGCCTTAATGTGAATTAGTAGAGGTGTTTGTAGAGGGAGCATTGCTGTTCTTTAAACTTAAAAATTGCAATGCTGTGTGTACAATTTGGCATCATGAAGCCTCTGTTTTGAAATAATAGGTAAATTGTAGAAACCAGAGGGTTGGAGAAGACTTTGCACACAACAGCGTCCATGTCAGCTTTGTGATGATAAATGAACTTCATCCGTTCTGTTAATCTCACTTATGATTTTCTTCCTTAAATGAAACAAAATCAGAGAGCACTGAACAGTTTGCAACCTTCCTTCAGGTCTGTTGCGCAATGATAATGGGTAGATTAGGGCAGTGGAAGGGCTCAATAAGAGCAAGGAGGCAATATAAAAATATGCATAGGTTGTAGTAGGGTATCATTACATTGGGGACCATATAGAAAAATATGTGAATTTCTTGAAAATGTGTATGTTCAAATTAAAATCTGGGTTATGATGGGTGGTGGCAAAAGCCTTACTGTCTTATACCTGCTTAGCCAACTTTTAAGAATCACAGAATGATTGGGGTTGAAAGGGACCTCTGGAGATCATCTAGTCCAACCCACCTGCTAAAGCAGGTTCACCCAGAGCCAATCACACAGGAATGTGTCCAGGTGGGTTTGAATGTCTCCAGAGAAGGAGACTCCACAGCCTCTCTGTGCAGCCTGTTCCAGGGCTCTGGCACCCTCAAAATAAAGAAGTTTCTTCTCATGTTCAGATGGCACCTCCTGTGCTTCAGTCTGTGCCCGTTGCCCTTCATCCTGTCGTTGGGCACCACTGAAAGGAGTCTGGTCCATCCTCTTGACACCCACCCTTGAGATATTTATAATAATTGATGAGATTCCCTCTCAGCCTTCTCTCCTCCAGGCTGAACAGACCCAGCTCTCTTGAATGAAGTTTTAGTAATTTCTCCTGTCACTCATCTGAAATACAAAAAGAAATAAAGCATTATTTGTGTGGTTGTAAGGACAAAGCTGATCAGACTCAGGCTGGTGCAGCCTGACTGTGGAAGCAGTTCAGGGAAGTTCCTGGTGACAGGCGAGTCCCCTGCGGGCGTGTGGGCACAGCATCCGTGTGCTCTCAGCGCAGCTTTGGGCTGCACCCCCTGGCAGATCCTGTCTGATGTGTGTGCAGCATGTGTAAGAGACCATCGGGGACGGGCATTTGGCATGCAGACAGCTCCTGGAGGGAATTTTAGCCGCATGGACGGGTGCCTTGGCGGTTCAGTGGGCCTTGGTGGGTGGGAGGGCCACTGGCCACTCTTAGTGGTGTGTGCAGTCACAAAACCACAATGCTTTCAGTGCTTGCTGTACATCTTCAGAATAATAGAGCTTTTGGAAAGAATGTTATCCCAGTATTTTTGACAGAAGAAAACTATTTTCTTTCTGGCAACGGTTATTTTAGAAATCAAACCTGAGCAATTTGGCAGTTTAGTCCCTTTTTTCCTTTCTCTCTCTATTTATTTGTTTTTTTAAATCCCTTAATCTGACCCAGGTGTTTCTTTTCAGGCTGGGAGAATTGCAGTCCAAAAACTTAGTTTGACAAAACTATAAGCAACTAGAAATTTGAACTTATAATGGGGTAGCATTCAGTAGTCTTTGTAGTAGGGGATATGGTTCATTCTCAGACATATGTGTATTTGTGATTGTAGATGAAAAACATACTTCTGCTATAACCAAATTTTTTTTAAAGAAAAGTATGTTTTTATGAAGAATTTAGGTGAAATGATAGCAGCCTCCACTCAAAAGTGTGTATGTGTCCCTGCTCAAAACAAAAGGATACATGAGTGAAGGTGTCTCTGCTGGCTATTCCTTTGTTAAGTTTGTGTCTGTGCATTTAAGAGAAGCAGGAAAAATTCAAAATACTTAAGGACATAAAAGTATTAAAACTATACCAAACCCATTTGAATTTATCTCCAGCTTTTTCTTTAAAGAAACAGCTTGAAACTGTTTTGGCTGTCTGCTCAGCTCGGGAAGAGAGAACAGCATTAATTCAGGAAGTATGGGAAGACATACAGTTCTGTTGGCATGAGTTTGTCATGATTGCATTGTGAATGATAAGGTATAAACAGTGTCAGTACTAACATTTGCACACCACCACTGTTTCTTGCACGTATCATGTCTGTTTTAAAGGAAAGCTGGCTTCCTCAACAATGCTCCAGGAGTTTTGTGTCACTTACTGACTTTGGTTCAGGTTCCCAAAGAAACTTGACATTTTTTGCTCCTTGTGTTTACTCCTATTGATGCATTTACATGACTGGAAAAACATTTACTTTTTTTTTTTTTTTTTGTGAACAGAATGAAGATGTATATGTGGACACTAAGAAGGTGCCTGTTTTTAGAGCGTACTCCTGTTGGTTATAAAAAACAGCGTAATGGCTTAGTGTTTGTAACCTGCACAGAGGTGCTTCATGCATCTGTCAATAAGTTAAGCTTAGTTTAATACATATATATCTCAGGGCTTATCCTCAATATGTTGAGCAAAAGTGTTGCATTCTGTCCAGTGAGAACCCTCAGTCTGAGGGAAGTCTACCTTTAAATAGTCAAATCTCTGCAGGCTCATTGGCCTTAGCTGCTCCTGTAAATCTGGAACATAAGGTTTAGAAATCGCACATTTAGGTCACAAGGTACAGATTAATCAAGGTACGGGCTGCTGCCCCACTTCTGCCTTTCCAGTATCAAAGATGACCTCTAGATTGGGAAATTTTATTTGTCAGGACAGTGGTGAAAGAAACAAGAAGGCAAGGTGGAAGGAAGGACATGGAGGCAGAAAGGAGTTGGTGGGTGGTAAGGAAAATGCAAAGGTAAAAGCGGGAGGAAGGAGGAGGGACAGAACTGAAGTAAGGGGAGGAAGATAAAAGGATAGAAAGCATACGTGAGAGAGCACATTAAATTATCTGCTTTTGTTTTCTCTACCCAGATATAACCCTGCTCTCTTTGTGTATACATCCCAAATTTATGTCCTGAATTTTTTTAATGAAATTCTGTTTGGATTATAAATGTATTTCAGAAAAGCATAAATGCAAACTTACACTAAAATTAGTGGTCAATGCATTTTATGAATGTGAACTGAGTCATTTGTGATTTTTTTAATGTATTTTGGCATGATTGTCTGTCATTACCATACCTGGAGACCTATAACGCTTTTGTTGGGCATGGATTCTAATGAAAGTTCCAACTCAAGTTTTTCGTGGAGAATTCAGATTGTTTTCAACCTTTTTCTGTTTCAAAAAGTAACAGTAGTGGTTTTTGTCAAAGAAGTTGGTATGGACATCAGTACAGCTGCAGTCTTCATAGAGAGTTAAGATGGTTTTGATGCTGATGGAAAAATGAAATATTGAATAGTACATAACAAAGACTGTGAAATGTTTCTTTCTTCAATGCTTAATAAAAAATTACAGTGGTTATTTCACTGACTATTATTTTAATGAGGTACCTTAAAGTCACGATATAGAAAAACTACTGCTTCAAGTTTGAGCCCTTCTTTTGAGCTTCAAGGGAGAGTAATTATGGAGAAGCTCCCTACTTTAAAAAGGTGGATGATTTTTTTTGAAAAGTGAATGAAGGAAGGAGAAGGCTTTGAGAATAGGTCTTGACATACGTGAATTAGAAGAAAAAGAGGTGATCTTACTCGGGATGATACATTTATCATATCAACTTTTTTATAGTGTAGGTTGTTATATGGATGTGGTTCTGTAAAAGATGAAGTCCATGTATGCATGAGTTACTATGTGCTAGGTAAACCTGTTAACAGAAATACACACATCCATAAGTCTGTATTATTAGCATAAACATCAATTATGGTATTGCTTAAAAGCAGTCTTATGAGATTTCTGAAGGAAATATATACTTTTTCCTTTTCTTTGGGACATTGGATGATGACACAGATAGCTCTAGATAGCTTTAAATAGAGCGTTTATGCTGAAAACTCTTATCCTTTCAGGGAACCCTTTCAGACTTGTCTTTTCACTTGCTGAGTTTGAATGGTAACCTGTTTACTTCATGAAACTGAACAGGATGTTCTTACTCTGAATTTTGATCGTGACTAGTAATTATGAACTTTGTTTTTATTTAATCTTTTCCTTTATAGACTACATTTCTGTTTGGTAGGACACTTTTCAGTCATAGTACTAAACAAAATGTTGAAGAGGGTGAAGTTTACCTATGAGTGTCTTCTGTTTCTCTTTATTTTTTACTTTTCTAATTAACCGGTGTTATTACATTTTTCCTCAAAGAAAGGCTTCATGTTTGTCAATTCTGTTTTTCATTTAAAAATTCAGAGAGCTCTATTTCAGGTTTTTGTGCATTTGGTGATAAAAATAGCAGAAGTACTCAGAATTTTTGTTTGCAGTCTCTAGCTAGTGTAATATATGAATCCAGATTTAAATCAGTACAGCAAGTAACCCAGAAGACACACGGGTTTGGGGCTACATCAGGAAGATGGTGTTAATCAAATGTCCAGTGCCTCATTCAGCATTTGAAATGATACCATCTTATGCAAAAAAAGTGTGAGATCTGAAAGGTAGGGGGATGCTGACAGGGCAGGGTGTCTAAAGTGCATGGGAGTAAAATGCAGGTTGTGGGCACAAGGGATCCACAGAGTGAACTGGACACCAGCCATATGGCTGTTTGCCATCTTTTGCATAAAAGGCATCCTTTTAGCACTGCTGCTTAGAGAAGTCATTTACGGACTATGGATAAAAATGAGGAAATGATAAGGAATGAAACAACACACACCCCCAAATTTTAATTTAGTCTTGCCTCATTTTACTGTAACACTGGATAATGGAAGGTAGAGTGGTAAAAAAACATGCTGTAACAACAGAAAGTATTTTTTTACTTGTACGTTTGCCTCTTAAATTGCTCTGCTTAATTATATTAATATTAAGAAAAAGTCATCAGAGCAAGAATTCGAAGCTGAGTGCTTGTGCAGGTCAAAGCTGATAACGAGAATAGCTTTCTTACACAAACTGTTCCAGTTATTTGACTAAAGTGTTTTTTGTAAAGCTGGGCTAAAAGGGCCAATTAGTAAATATTATGAAGACTTCCTTAATGGATGGACTAGAAAATTGCAGTATATAATAGATTTTGAAAGGAGGAGAAGTAACGTGATCTTTCCTGCTCAGACTTGTTCCAGATACTATCCTACTTGTATGAAGATCTTTATAATAGCAGCAACTTCTGAATCCCTGTGATGCAGATGTAAAATGTGTTTTTATAAATAGTGATAGTCTCTTTGTAGTGTAACTTTTTAGCAGACATGTCTATTGTAAAACATAGCAGACAGGAAGAAAATAAATCCTTGCCCAATGCTGGAAAGAAAACATTCCTTGCAAAGTCTCAGTATAGACTATAAATAAAAGATGTACAGAGTCCTCAGTGTTGGGATGGATACAAGCTGGAACCAAGCATAAACATTCAGACTTGTTCGCCTGAGAGCACAGGCTGAAAGATTTGGTGTGTTTTCCCAGTTTTATTTTAATGATGGAGTTATAATGCTAGTGTGACAAAAGAAATCCATCGCTGTGAGCTAGAAGGCATTTGTAACTGTTGCAGGGTGTGGATTAGCTTGAACTCAAGCTGTCCATGGCAGCATTGTGGTCGCCTTTTTTGGATGACCCCGCAAATGAGTATATATTGTCACTGTACTAATCTTGCCCTTCTACCAGTGAACTTGTTCCCTTTTAGATCCTTTCTTTGAAGCTATGACACTTCTTTTTGTTGATGCTTAAGAAACTCCATCGTTAGGCCAGTTCTTGCCTTTGGTAAAAGGTTCAGACTGGTGTCACAAGTCCTTGAAATAGGTGTTCCTCAAGAAATTTTTAAGTTTTGCTTTTTAAGATTCTGCAAATGAGTGTCTACAAGCTAGTAAGTCTGGATTAACAATAGTCAAGACCTTTAATGCCAAAAACTTTGTCTAATGGGGAGCTGGGATTGTCCTGAGGTTTATTATTCTTTTCCAAATCAATGTTTGTGATACTCATCACACAGTCAGAAACAATTACGATGTCTACTGTAGAGATATGTTAAAGTTTTCTAAAGGTTTTGAACACAATGTTTTCTGCCATTCTAATAGAACAATTTTTTCATCATGAATGTGTTTTGAAGAAGGTATGTTCTCAGTAACAGACGCTATGAAACATTAGAGGGACAGTTTTTTGATTTTTTGCTTTTCAGTTTTGTCTAATTTCTGTTGAAATTGAGGAGTTAAGATCCAGGTACCCTTATAGATCTGCGTCTTCTGTCTCTTTGGTACTAGGCTCAGTCATCATTCTATCTTTAGTTCTGTGTTGTTGGTTCTTTTTAATGCGTAGCATTTTCTATTTCCAGACATGTTGTTCAATACTTTTGAGTAATGTTCAGGCATCTTTCTCTAAAAGCCATCTTTTAGCTGATAATTTATCTGTCTCTATTGGTTTTTAATAGGTGCTCGAAACATAAGAAACTCTGATCTAGCTTTCTTCACTACATTATTTAAGCATTTGTGAAGTAATTTAAATATAGAGTTAACAGCCTTCCTTCCTTCCTGTTGCCTCAACCTACAGGAAATATTATTTAGTGGCTAATGCATGTGTAAAAAAACGTTCTGAAAGTAGACAGATGGTTATTTATTCTTAGATACTACTAAATTCAATTCTTGGTAAAAATTTATCTCCACGTCTCCCTTGCTAATCTGTCAGTTTTGTCCTGCTGGAATGTAGCTGCTGCTGGCAGTTGTGGGAGTAGACACAGATTAATTTCCATTATCCACCTTGCAAAGAGCTCTTTAAGTACGCCCTTGTTTGTTATCTGGAATATATTGTCATATGAACATGGCTGATCTTTAATTATTTCAGGTTATGGCCTCAAAAACTTGAAAAAAGAAGAGAAGCAATATCATGCTTTCTCTAAGTTCATCCTTC
This sequence comes from Nesoenas mayeri, assembly GCF_963082525.1. Lineage (NCBI taxonomy): Eukaryota > Metazoa > Chordata > Aves > Columbiformes > Columbidae > Nesoenas > Nesoenas mayeri. The sequence continues at coordinate 15,639,192 of NC_137541.1, forward strand.
AAATCATTGCATTCAGTGCTGAGATAGGCTTTGGGATGTAGAAGCGACTGGGAAGTCTTGGGATCTTGAGAAGTCTCAATCAAAAAACAGTTTGAGGTTGTGAGAGAAAAGAGTGCTTTCCATGCAGAAATGTAGGTGTTTGTCTTCTGATTTGTTTTTGGGGAGTTTTGGGAGTGTGGAACAGCCTCTAGAGTAAAGTTTCTTAATGTGAACTTCTGTAAATACTGCTGCAAAGACCTGACTTTCATGCTGCTGCCAAAATTGGAAGTCATTGATCCATTTCCACCAAAGAGAGGATTTTCCTGGGGAGCTTATATAGACTGTAAGAGTAAAGCAATGAGTTGCAACCTACTTCTTCCATCTCAGCTATTGTGGTGGTGGTGGTGGGTTTTTTTTGCTAAAGGATCTTTCTCAGGCACTGATTTTTTAAAATTATTATTATTTTTTATTTTTATTTTATTTTTTTTTGAGAAACAAATGATAGTAAGAGACAGTAAAAGACAGTAACAGCATTTCTATTTTTCACTTTTTGTCACTGTTATAGAGTGTATCAAGTGTTTTGCTTTCCTTCTTTTGCTTTTTGCAGTATGCGAAATTAAGAAGGTTGCTTCAACTGCTATTGATAGAGAAGCTCAGTCAGTGGCTAGCATCCATTTAGCTTGTTTCGAGATAAAGGATTATTTGCAGTTCTGCTTGACAGTAATGGAAGATAAATGACAGAAATGTGTGTGATCACACTTCTCAGTCAAAAGGAGACAGGTTGATATTTACAATTCTAGCATGACAGTGTCTTTAGAGCTGTAACACCAGATGTGGAAGACAGCCGGGGAGTGAGTTAAGGTGCATGTATAGGCCTTTCGGAAGAAGGGGCAAGTTCTCTTGGATCCAAATCATTGCACTGTTCTTGGTATTAGCCATACCTCTTCGGGTGCTTACTGGAATATGCTTTTTTTATGTTAAAAAAATGTGTTTATGTCTCACTCTGGAAGCGTGCCACTGTAGAATCTGAATCCTTGACAAAAATCAAAACAAAGCACGTGAATGAGCTTCAGAAGCAAACATCCTTACATCTTACAGGTTAAGGAGCCTGTTAGTGCTTCTTTCTAATAAACCAGGCCACTGGTTATCTCTCTGACTTGGAGGTGACCAGCCCAGGGTCCCTTTTGGAGGGGCTGGCCCATGGTCGCTGCCTGGGGGGTTGGGCACTGCCAGGGCGTCGTGCTGCTGGCGTGGGGGAATTCGACCACTGAGCACAATGAGTTTTGTGCCTCTCATGTACCTAGAGTTTTCCATGGTTTCTGAGGTGTGTTTTACTTCTGAGACCGGACTTGGTGTTTGTGGCTCTGTTAGAAATCACTACGTTGCGATCCAATGTCTCACCTTCAATGTTCATTGCAAGTTCCTCTTCTATGGATTTTTTTTTGTTATTGTTGTTTTGATGTTTTGTTTGCTGAACCTGTTACTCAGTTGCTTGTGAAGGACTAATAACATTGACTACACAGCACTGACCATACAAACTGGCATATACTTCTATTGTTTAAGTCATAGTATAAAAATCATAGTGGGAAGTTGTCTCAGAACTCTAAATGGTTGATACATGTTCAGTTCAGTTGGAGGAAAACCAAAACAAAACGTTTTATGGCTGGAAAGATCCAGTTGGTGTATGACATGGAGTTTATATCACACCTTTGCAACATCCAGCTGTATTCAGGAAGCACATTACTCCCGGCACATCAGTGTTCAGATGGTGCAGTGCTCACAGCCACTAGTACTGGCTGCTGATCGATAGTCCGGATGAGACAGACCAACACTGAATTTATGTGACCTTTCCTTCATGGTGCATTGCAGTTTGGTGTCAGCTACTAATTTTTGCAAATTATAAGGAACTTCTTTGCTTTGAGACTTTCTTCATTGTTAAATTTAATTTAAATGTTTCAGAAAGTTCCAAAGCTGGTAAGAGGACCAAGCAGGTGGAAGGCATGACTGTATCAACTTTGCTGTGAACCAAGGTGAAAGAAATAAAGCAGGAAGCAGTTTTCTGTCAATGTTATTACTGACAGCAATTAATAGCAACAGAGCATGCAATAGCCTTTATTGATCGCCTTTTTTTTCTTTTAGCAATTGGTATGTCATTTGCAAATGAAATGTCATGTTTAGTTTCAGCACAAACCATTTAAACACATTTAAACCATTTAAAACGGACAGGTTAGGTTCTGTGGAAGCACACTCTTTCCTCATAAGTATCAAGAACAGAAACATAATTGCTATTTCACTTATGCCTGTTAGTGTAACCGATACTCGGAAAGTAATAGGAGTTCAGTTATTGCTGAAAAGTATTTCTTTATGATTTTTTTTTTGTTTTCATTTGGAAAAAGTACAAAAGTCAGAATATAAACACATGCGCTGTTTTAAAAATGTAAAGGCAGAGCCAAGAAGGTTTACTCATTCATTCCGGAAACTCTACTTTATATTTACTTCTGGCTAGGAACTGACATGGTTTAACTTGTGTTCTGCGTTCTAGGACAAAACAGTTTATAAAGCTGTAGAACTACCCTTTTTTTTTAGGTGAAGGGATTAATTTAGCTTTCTTCACCATGTTATAGTTTGTTATGGAGTACATTTTAGGTAGTAAAGTTTGTTTTCTCTATAAAACTAGCCTCATAGTTTTTGTTGCACAAACCGTGTTTCAGAGATTCAACAGTTGCAATATTTTCTAAAGATAACTTCCCTTAGTGTAGTTTATGTTTAATGTTAGTTTCTGTGTTTATAGAGTGAGGGACTAAATGCTTATAACTGATTGTACTTCAGGGAGTGGAAAGAAGGTTGAAGTTTTCATCTGTAATTGGAAAGTCACACAAATTCTAGTTATACTGTGAGATTAAACTTGCCACTGGATATAAAATTGTCACTTTTTTCTATTTGTATCAAAAGGAAGTTTACTTATAGTTCTCAGTTTAAAAATTTTTTTTGGTGATCAGTTGTTTTGATTTCTAAGATAGTATGTATTAATATCTGATGTTTTCTATTGGTCAAATCTTACATATTTTATGCAACTGGTTTGATTTTTAAGTAACCTCTTGTTTAGATAATAAAAAAGAGTACTTTGCTCTGGAGCTGTGAAACAAATGAAAGAGACATGTTAATCACTATTATTGGCATGTCTGTAAAACTGGATAGTGTTTATCTGGAATGCTTATAGAAATTTTAAGGTCATGATACAAGAACACCTACAGGGTCTAGAAACTCTATGCTTTAGAAAATACATACATGTCTACTTTTATAGGCTGGCCTAATGAAGCTGTTACAGTCTGTCAAGTTAGTGACAAGTTTTTAAATGAGTGTTAATGCTGCTGTATAGTAGCTGAGGGCAACTTTTCCCATATCATACTGGTCATAGGAGATACTTAACAAATGTGCAAAAGTTATTCAAATACTCTGTGGGTCTGGATGAAATCCATGAGAATTTGGATTGAAGGTGAAGGTTTGGTCTTTTCTAATCTCATCCCTCGATAATCATCCTTTAGGGAAGAAGAATGATCCAGCAATTAAAAAGAGGGCTCTGAGAGTTCAAATAGAGTTAAATCTCCATGTGTGTTACAGACGTACTGTGTGCCTTTGAGTACCCTGCACTGTACACCTGCGCACACGCTATAACTTGGTAAAATAGAATACTTGCCATCCCCACTTTTCAGTGACCTGTGGCAGTATTTGTGTGAAGGGCTGTGAGGGGCTCATATATTAATAGCATTGTTCGCCTGCAATACTTTAAAAAAATCTCTAGTATCTAGAGTCCAGAGCCCAGCCGATGCTAGAATTTAAGATATTTTTGTCTGTTGCGTCATTTTTTCTGGCCAGATGTAGAAAAAAATTGATTTCTATTTCACTGAGGCATTCAGGAATACCTGAATAATCATCAAAGCTCTTGTAGACAGAGGGAACCTATATGTCCTCTTTACGCTACAAAGATTGCCTGTAAAAGGAGCACCAAAACTGAGAAGGCTTCAGTGAATGTTGCCATAGATGATGTCTGGGCCGGCTTCCCTTCTTCCGGATTTTATCACAGGAAAGTGCTGGTAAAGCTGTTGATAACTATAATATGGTGCTCTAGTGAAAAGAGCAGCTTATTTCCAAATGGACTTGAACTCATTTAGGGGAGTGTGGGGGCAGAGCTACAGGACAGGTTAGGGGTGGAAACTCTTGGAGCATGAGTAAGAAAGAGGAAGCAGGAGAAGCTGAAGGCATTTGCCTGGCCAGCAGCTGCCCATCTGGGGGACACCATGCTGGGGGTGGCCTTGGGTGCCTGCACCCTGGCAGCCAGAGCTTCTCAAGCACAAACTTGCGTGCAGTGAGTGCAGAACTGTCTTGTCTGCATTGCTTGATGTTCCTAACAAATGCTGCTGTTTACCAGATTGTTTATATAAAAGGCAGTTTTTGGTTATGAATATGGACTCCTGCCATACAACCATTACAGAATCTACATTAAACAATGTACTCTTCTTGTCACACTTAACGTGAAAGTCACGTATAGACCCAGACTATAAAGGGTGAAAAAAGTTTTGTGTTGTTTTTAAAAACAAAAAGTTACCCTTGTTTGTAAAGTTTTTGAAAAATCTACTAGTAGGACAAAAAGTAGAATTCAGTTGTTTTTTCTTGTCCAAAATAACTTTTAAAAGAAAAATTAGCAGAAGTACTCCTCATCTTCACTTGTATTGACCTAACGTGGGTGCTGGGAATATGAGTTAAAAGTAATATTTGTCCTAAGTTTATGAAGTTGAGTATCTCTTAGTTTCAGAAACTTTCTGAAGCAGTGTACATTTAAAGAAAAAATTCTGAGAAAGCAAGAAAGAAATCTTAGAAATTAACAAGTAATTTACAGAAATCAATTTTAGCTTTTTTTTTTTTTTCTTACTGAGGGCATAATGTAAAGCACATGTGTTCCAGCAGGTTGGAAAAGAAACTAGCTTGTCTTTGTGAACACTTGAATATCCAGACTACTAGGTCAGAGCCAGGCATCTTATCTGCTTTTCAGCATGCTTGCTTGCACATTGACTTGCTTTCAAGAGAAGAGCTTTCAGTGCTTGACCTTGGAATACGGCATGACCTGGGGAATAGGGCATTTTTTTTGGTGGTGTGAGTTGCTAGTCTGACACATAACCCAGCAAGCAGACTCATCTCTTAGTTTTTGTTCCTCCCTTTTTCATGCGATCTTGACCGTTTCTGTTTACCTTCTCTAAAATAAGCAGAACTTCTTCAAAGGCAGTGGAGGTTGGGGGAGCACACTAGACAGGACAAGTACCACCTCATCAGGCACAGAGTAAAGAGTTTCCCCCAAACAGAGAGTCTCAGCAAGACTCCAGATCTTCAGCTGCATCTGTTGGTCTGCCTTTATTCTCTCTCTCTACTTCCCTGTATACTTCAAATTATCTGCCCAGGTAGGTAACTGTAAAAAGACAACATGAAAAAAGTGTGTGTTGGACTTCTTGGATGGGTTTAGAGGTAAAGGATCTTTGGGTCATGACTAATATGTTTGTTATGATTGGTGTTAGCTGCATTTTAGGTAGTGGTGTCATTATCAAATGTAATTTTGCTAGGCAATCCAAACTGGGAGCACAGTAGGTTATTATTATTATTATTTTTTTTAGAAGCCCTTTGATGGAAGACTATTATTTTATGCCAAGAGTTATTTCATTGCCTGATGACTAATCAGCTCATTGGAGAGTTTTGTTATCAAGAACCATGGAAAGTTGGCCCCTGGTAGGAATCTCACAGATAGTTACCAAAGGAAGTCAGGACTATATTCTCAAGCTTTGCTAGCCAGGAGCAGAGTGAAAGGGGAGTGAAAGTAACTGTGATGCTGAAGTTTACTTACAACAGATGCAACTTCTCAAATGCTGCTCAAACTATTGAGCAAAATGAAATAGCACTGAAAAATCCAGTACTGACCATTACTGGACATTTCTGAATGTGATCCCAGTAATTCAGCTGTAATGGGATTTACAGTTCTACATAGTCTCATTGAATGCTTTTAATGGTGCTACAGTGTAGGAAGACATCAAATTACAGTAGATAGGTCTTTATATTGCACCTTGACCATCTCTCTGCTTGGAGGCATAGCTCAGATGCTACCAGTAATCTCTGTTTCCGACTAACAAAACAGAAGATGCTGAAGTGAATTTCTATCTGTCACTTCCTTTGGCCACTCCTCATCTCTCCTGTACAAGTCAATTGGTTCAGGACAGGAAAGGCATATCCGATTAACCTGTCCATAAGGTGTGTTCACACTGACCTCCCCATTCTCTTGAGAAACCAGTTATTTCGTCTCAAATGCCCCATAATCAAGGCACAGGTGAGGGGCAGTTTGGCAGTAGAGACTAGATTTATAAAGGGGCTCAAGTGACAATGTTTAGTATCGTTATCCACAAATTTTACCTTTAGGGCACAAAAATCTCCACACCAAGTCAGGCAACTGAGCTCTTCATTTTCTGTGTAGTCTGGGATACAATCCTGGCATGTTCTGTGGAAGTTTTGAATTGTTACCATGGAAGAGAAAAACAGTTTGAGATGATTGCAGGCCTGGAAAAAGAACCTAAACAAACGCATTATACCATATATGTGCTATGTTATTTGCTGTAGTTTGCATCTTGGCACTGGGATGGTAACATGCAGCGGCGTGGGTCTGTTTGATCATGGTCTGTGCTGGCACAGTTGTATGAAGACCGAGTACACAATGGAAACTGTGTTGTGATACATGCTATGTTGTAAGATGCAACACATTCTGCAAGCTTACATTTGTGAGAAGAGGGATAGCTGGTGGTGGGGTATCATGTTGCAAAATATTAGCCATTCAAGTGAGAATTTCAGGATCATTATGGAGTTGAGGTCCATGTTGTGTTTGCTTTTTATTTTCTCTTGTGTTCTCCATATTGACAAAGAATCACACAATAATTTAGTTTATTGCAAGTCACTGTAGCTCATTGTTGATGGATTTTTGCCATTAGCTGCAGTTCTTCAGTTGGTTTGGCAGGTTTCATGATGCCTTCAGTAGCACTTGCATTGCCGGTGCCGTGTCGACAGGCCAGCATGCCGCTAATTGAACATTAAGCTTGTGAAGATTTGTGGAGTCACTTAACAACATAGAATTATTTGGTTTGGAAGGGACCTTCAATGGTCATCTAGTCCAACTGTCCTGCATGAAGCAGGGTCATCTTCAACTAGATCAGGTTGCTCAGAGCCTCATCCAACCTGACCTTCAGTGTTTCCAGCGATGGGACATCTACCACCTCTCTGGGCAACCTGTTCTAGTATTTCACCACTCTCATTGTAAAAAAAAATAAAATAAATTAAAAAAATTTCTTCCTTATGTCTAGTCTAAATCTCACCTCATTTAGTTTTAAACCACTACCTCTCATCCTATCGCAACAGGCCCTGCTAAAAAGTCTGTCCCCATCTATTACAGAAGCCCCCTTTAAGTACTGAAAGGCCACAGTGAGGTCTCCCTGGAACCTTCTCTTCCCAGGCTGAACAAACCCAGCTCTCTCAGCCTGTTCTCCCAGCAGAGCTGTTCCAGCCCTCTGATCATTTTTGTGGCCCTACTCTGGATTCATTGCAACTGCTCCGTTTCCCTCTTATGTTGGGGTCCCAGAGCTGAACACAGCACTGCAGGTGGGGTCTCACCAGAGCGGAGCAGAGGGGCAGAATCACCTCCCTGACCTGCTGTTCACACTTACAGCAGCCCAGGACGCTGTTTGCCATCTGGGCTGCAAGCACATGTTGCCGGGTCACATCCAATGTTTCATCCACCAGTACCTTGCAGGACCTTGCACTTAGATATCGCTGTCACCAGCCATTCTTTTGTGGCCTTTTCTACCCCTTTTTTTGATTTATAACACCATTCATGATGGTCAACCTGAATCATGCCTGAGGGCTTTATATTTAGTGCATCATCAGTAGTCTTCTTGATGTGGATATTGGTTTTGACCGTCTGAAAGGGGGGGAGAGGCTTGTATTATTAAGGGTGAATCTGTATCCCACCTTCTCCCTGGAGTCATGTTTGCATGCTGTCCTGCATGTTTGCAAGAGTAAATGAGAGCAGATATTGCAAGAGAACCCAAGGCCTGTGGTGAGGGCAGCCACCAGCACCAGCTGTGCTTCATTCACTTGTCTCTGAGAACTGGAAAGGCCAAATTGTGAAGGGTGTTTTGGCCAACAGCTTCACCGTAATCCCTGACAGCTGCTTGTGGCAATTTAGCTTTGCATGTATGTGGGAAATGAACAGTAAAATTTATTTTTTTCTCTCTGCTTTTATGTTTTCTTCCTTTTGCTCAGCCTCTCAAATCTCAACACTGGGAGCCCAGGCTTTTATGTTGCTGCTTTTATCCAGGCCTGCAGCCTAAGAGTACAAGGATTTACTAGAAACAGAAAAACAAAACCCCAAAATATCCCAAACTCATTCTGAGAAACTGCACTCTGACCTGTGGGACCTGAGCTTGGGGAAGGTGTCAGCCACCACACTGAGTGACTCCAGTGCATGTGTTCCGAGCTGGTGGGAGGACACAGGAACTTTCACATTTTGTTGTTGTTTCACTAGCTGGTTTTGTTGGCTGCCAGACAAGGGACAGTTTGTCTGGTGGTGGGAAGCATGTAACTGGTAGGCTGTTAAACCAGTGAGACATCTGAGCAGGAACCATGCGCCGTGCTCTGGCTGAGGAGTGCAGCAGGTTTCATCAGTCAGCACGCAGGAGTCGGGACGCACCATCCTGCCTGAGGTATCAGCCAGTTTCTGTGGAGCTGGCATTTATGTGGTAGGAGTCAGGACAGAATAATGCTCGAGTGCTTTTCTTTTTGGTCATGACTTTCCTATTTAGATACTTATATAGAGAGATTTCTTTTTTTTCCTGATGCAGTCTCAATGCCATTCTTCTCATTATATTCAAGCAGTTGGGGTTTGGGCTTTTTCTTTCAGAGTCACTATTCTCTCTGAAGTACATCTCTCAGCCTTTCTTTAAAACCAAGTGGGAAAACGTGCTTGGCCTCATGATCTGAAAGCTAACAAAATTGTTTATTTTAGTTCTGACCAGCTGGGAATGAGTTATCCTGAATGCAAGAGAAACTCCCGTTAAGTACGTAATATCCTTAAAATATGCAAACTTTAAAATACACGTCAAGTTCAGAATCTTAAATTTCACCAGGAAGTGAATAAGCAGGCAATGCAGATTGCAGATCCTACATATTCATGTATTTCTTCATCAAGGTACTTTGTAGCACACGTTTCTGCCAAGATTGCCCTAGGAAGCAGAGACTTTGTATAAAATCTTAACTTCAGAAAGTTTTAATGGTGCTTGCCCATGTAGGATTTGTTATAATAGCCTAATGGCAAAGTGACAAAAACATGAATAGTAGTAGGAAACCCTGAGTCTCAAAAGGTTTGAGGCTTTGGATTAAACATGGGTAGTATTGAATGTGTATGGGAGAAAGCAGTTATGTTCACAGTTGTTAAACCGTATAAAATAGATGAGATAATTATAAACTCCACACAAATATCTGTTCCCTCAGAGAAGAATACTGACAGCCATGACATCTCCTCCAACCCACTACCATCAGCAAGATTGCGACCTTATTCCTTTGGAATATATATATAACTTGCAGGTGCTGTCAAGAGACGAAAAACATAGGCCAAAATTTTGTAAGAAGAGAACAGAGCCTAAAGTGCAGTTCTGTAATAGTTAAGGGAAGCTGTTGGCTCTCAGGAATTCAGGAGGGCAGGTCACTCCTGTAAAATCTTGGGTGACCTAGTTTGCAGTCTGACAGAAATATTGATCAAGGACAGGTGCAAATTTATTCTTCATTTTATGATATGTGATCCTGCGGCCTGATGACATACAAAATGTCAGTTTGATAGTTTTACAGATAAGCAGCACCACCCAACTGATTTGGGCATTGCTGGTAGAGCTTTGGCAGAATTACCATTTTTTTTCTCCCCTTCTGAATGGGAACATGCATACATTAGTAAATATGCTTCAGGCAGCAAAATTAGAAAGCAGAAAAGAACATGAAATTGGATCTGGACGCCTACGCTGCAGTGTTAGAAAGCAAATAACCATAATATTCTTAAAATAGCCTATGAAATTTCAAGTGGAAAGAAGCCATTTACAGATGGTAAGAAGATAAAAGCATTACTGGCATTTTGTATCAGATGGGGTTTAGTGGCAATTGTAAACTATGCTATGGCTATAGCACAATATTCTTTGGAGGTGGTAATAAACTGCTTAGCAAAGAGGCTTGTTACGGCAAATGGCGTTGGGGCATAACGATCATGTTAAAAAAAAGTAACAAAACAAAACCAACCGAACAAAAAACCACCACTACAGCACAACCCCCCAAACCCAACAACAACCAAAAAATGAACAAACCAACCAGATAAAAACCTAAAAAACCCCAGCCCACTCTGTTACGCAGAAATAGGCAGTTTGGTAAATTGTACAAGGAAAATGGGATCTATAGGTGGTGCCCAAGCTAAAGCAGCACTCCAGGTCTTGGGGTCTGGCTCTGTGGGAAGGCTGGGGTCTTCATAGCCCAGCATGTGTCCTGCAAAGACTGCATATATTAGATAGAAAAATTAAATACGGCAGCATCTTCATTTAATACTTCTATGTTCTAACATGCAACATTAATCTGAAAGAAGTGTTATGTTTAAAAATAAAAAAAGGCCAAATCTCAAGCAAGCTGCTTGGGTGGGAAAAGTAAATACGCTCTCCAGGAGCAGCATTTCATTCCCATTAATGGGCTGTGACAGCCTCTTTGACTGCGTTGGGTCATTGGTCTGATACATCAGACAGGCACTTCATCTTTTTATTTTCAGTGTTAGTAGTGACATGCAGCATCAATTATTCATAAGAACTGAAATCTCTTAGCTGATAAAGCTGAGGGAAAGATCTCTTTGCCTCTCTTTCGAGGTTGGTGTTATGACAGGTTAAACAACCAGCCAGCTTGCAGCATAGCGACTGGCTGTACGTACGTATAAAAACACGACCATGAAAGCCTGCTGCTCCATAGTAGCATTTTGAAAACAAATATTTTTAACATCAACACTAATTATAATCTGCAAATAATGTAAAAATCCTGAAGTAATGTTTTCGATTCTCTATTTATTAAATGTTTTCAGGGACTCCATTTATAACATTGCTGTTTTCCTGATACCATAGTGATGTGTTTAAATGGATACATGGCATTTTCATCTTTCACAAAGCAAAACCCACAGTATTTATCCACATATTTAATTGACATTCTTGTGCAGTGACATCTTAATAATCAATTAATTAATCAATTGCCAAAAAATTTACTGAGCTTTTTTTTGATGGCAGTTATCAAGTCAAGCCTTTGGGTTTTGAAGAAATAATTTGTGGCCTGTTATTGTGTAGTCATCAGAGAGAGGTGAGGTAGGAGAGTTTGCTGTTTGGTTTTGGTTTGGAGCAACAACTCGTGTGCATCACCCAGGAAGCACATGTTAGTATGTGGGATGAAATATGTAAAGTAGAGCAGCTTTCTCCTGTGCTGTTTTTGGCAGCCTTTCTTTAAAGGAAAGTTTATGCATTTGTAAGAATAAAATAAATTGCTGTGATTCGTCATCTCAGCTTCCTTTGAAGGTTATTGTAGGAGATCATAGAATCCTGTGCAGCCTTTCAAAGTGTGTGGCATTGGGTTTGCAAAGGGGCAGTCCTAGTGTACTAGCACATAATTCTGGAAATTTGAGCTCCAGAGCTAAATTGCAAGGAGCACAAGGAAATTATCTGATGTAGTTTTTAAATTATTGTGACTACAAGGCTTTACCAACTTTCTTGAGAAATTATTTTACAGTGAAATGGAACTCATTTTCCAGACTGAAAAATGAAAAGAAGTGATCTGTAGAGCCAATAAAAATCTCAAAATTCGGGTTTGACTAACTGCATTTTAGGACTACAGCCTCTTGTAAATTTAGTTTAGTTTGCACATTATAAAAATTGGGATAATGGGATATTCTGGTTTCTGTATATTTTTTTCTGTTACAGGTGTGTTGATGTCTTCAGAGACAGGAATAATCATGTATATATTTGTTGTGGTACAGATAGCTTTAAAATCTGTAGGTGTCATTTCTAATTAAAAAAAAATATCTTAGGGCATTCTATCTTATGTGGCTATTTTCTCTTGCCAACATCTATTTTACTTGCAACAGCGAAATTATTCTCTCTGTTTTTCTCCCAGTACCACTTAGATAATGCCACTGTAGCATCGTTTCCTCATCTTGGGCTCCTCAGTCTCTGTGTACAGGACTCCCTGAAAGCATGTGTTTACTTCTGGTCTCCCTGCCTGCATTTTGCCTGCGTATATGAATGCATGTATGTGTATGTGTTCTGCCTCCTCGGGTGCATAGCAGCTGTGACTCCTTGGGGAGCACACTCTTCGGAAGAGCACGTACTTGCAGTGCCTTCCAGCTACACACCCATCTTTGGATGGAGCCAGATCCCTCTGCCTGCAGATCCTACCCTTTGAGGAGCTGGGGGTTTTCCTTCCCAAGGGAAATCAATGTTTCGGAGTGGACTTCAGAACCTTCTGAAATGTTAAGGTTTGTTTATTGGGAAATTTGGCAGCAGTGTTGCTGTCTAAACTTTCAGATTCTTTGGCCAGGTGTTACAGTGTGTACCTGCATGGCCATGATCTACCCTTTCTCCTTGTGTAAAGGCCCACCTTGTGTGCTGTTCTTGAATTTTGTTTTTAATAAAAAAATCACCTTTTGAGGCAGACTGACTTGGTGGGGGAAATAATAAAATATATCTTATGTATTTCATCATTAAAATATTACTGTTGCTGTTAAATTTCCAGAAATAGAAACACACCTATGTAGAAAGCTATGCTCTATCTAACTACTTTATTGTAAGGGCTGTTAGTTTGTCTTCTGAATAACAGTTGTGTGTTCCCCGAACTTATCCCCTCTCCTCATTCCTCACAATCTTTATGGCCTTTCACAGAGAAATGGCAAGAACCATTCTCCATGGACCTGACAACTCCCTTTGTCAGAGACATTTCTTGAGACTGTCAGTGCACATACCAACCGGCATCTGATAACTAGAAGGAAGAATAGCTCTTCAGAGTAAAGTGAACCGTTTCTACAGTTATTCCAACCATAACAGATTTCTTAAGAAATGTTGAGATCTATATTGCAGAGTTTTATTATACATAGTTTGTGTAATTTCATTTAACATTTTAACAGCTTGATTTTATCATCTTACTAAATCTGTATCTAGTACTATTTACTATTTAGAGATTCTAAGCAAGAAATGACCATGTACCTTTACCTCAGGTATGCTACCAACCCTAAATACAATCAGCTATTAGTTCTCCACTGGTAAATTATCTGCTGTGGATAGACTGTGCCATTGTGGTTGTGTATTACTGTTGAAGTTTAACCCGAGCTAGCAATCAAAACTGATAGCTGCTCACTCACTCTGCCTGCCCCCCACTCCCCTTCAAATAAGGGTGAGAATTGAAAGGGCAGGGAGAGACTCATGGATTGAGATAAATGCAGTTTAATAAAATTAAAAAAAAATAATAATACTAATATACTACTACTATTAATATATATAAAATGGAAAACAGAACATAAAAGATACACAATGCAATTCCTCTTGAACTTCCTCAGCCAGTCCCAGGAAGAGAACACCCTGGTCCCAAACAACTTATCCTAGAGGGAGAGGAAAATAAAAAGGCAGAAAGGCCCAGAGGCCACTGCAAATCAGCAGAATGCAAAAGGCCAAACTAAAAGAACTCATGGATGGAACTCAACCTAAATGGAGCAGAACTGGAATGTGTCTCCCTAGCCAGAAAACCCAGCTCTCATTAAATATGAAGCAGGATGCTAATGGCATGGAATATTCTCATTCTCAGTCTGGATGACACCACCTGTGGGCAGAGAGCTCAGAAAGACCTTGGCTCCCACACAACAGCTAAGATAACAGTAAGCTCTTGCATCCTCTTTGTTCCAACTCAAAAAAAGCTGGAGAGTTACTTGGAGAAAAACATTAATTCTGCCCTGGGGTGTTATCTTGTTCTCAAACTAAATCCAAACAACAACTGTGCTAGCTATGAAAAAGAAAAGTTTCTAACTGCATGAAAAAAATTAACTCACTTTCAGTCAAACCAGCCCAATTAGCTGTGCCACTGCTACCTGTGCTGCTCAAGCCCAGCTGAAGTGCCTGGACAGCCAGCTCCAGTGCTGCCCCTGGGTGGGGGCAACTCAGGTGCCCCTGATGTGCCTGCAGACCTCAGCATGCAGAGGCAGCTGGCTGGAGTTCGTTTTGGGAAGGTTGTTTCATTAACCTGGGCTCAGCCCCAGCAGTGCTGGAAAAGGCAGACGTACCCTGCTGAGACTGGCTGTGGGTGGCTACTGGGGCTGAGAGCACACAAGGTGGTGGCAGTGGTTCTGCCTTACTTGAAATTCTGTGAGGTTTCATTACTGTGAAGGTACATTAATGTAATTGTATTATTTTTTGTCTGTTTCAACCTGGGAATGCTCAGAAATAATCATTCTGCCTGGAATAATCCTGAACCAAAGTGAAAGTTTCCAGCAATAGAGGGAAATCAGAGGGGCTCCAAATTATTACTATTAGCATTATCCATGGTGTCTCAGTCTGTCATTGCCCTGGGTAACAAGGAGCTAACTGTCTTTCATCCATTTGGGACATAAAAACCCCGTAAGTCTGACTAAAGCATGTATTTTAGAAAGGCATTCATTTAGATTTGATTTTTCTCTTGTTCTGATTAGTTCACTCTAATTAATAATCCATTTACGAAGGAAGACAGGCTAATGTTAATTTGAATAGTACAGGAATGGGATTGCAATAGGCATAATTCAAAGTATATCTGAAAGTTACTGGACCTCTGAGCAACAGGTGAGCTTGGGACTGAAAAGGTGGAGCATGTAGTGTCCATGATGCTCATCAGTTGAAACTTGCCCTGGGATTTTGAGATATGTCATGAAAAAGCATGTATAAACCAGGAATGACTCTTCTGAAATCACTTGAGTTACGCTATACAAAATCCTGTGGTGTGCTGAGAGCAGCTTCTCAGTTGTTTTTTGAAATTTGGGCCTCAGTGAGGTCCTTGAGAGTTTTAACACTGTTTTGTCCTTATTAGAAGACTTGTTTCATAAACTCACTGGGGGCATTTGAGTCTTTCACCCAAGGATAATACACTATGTTGCAGATATTTCTGTTTTTATATACCTGTTAAGATATAATAGTGATGTTCCTACTCTGTAAATAGAGCTGTTGTTTGGGAGCTATGGGCTGCCAAATTTGAGGGCTTTAGACATGTAACAACTGAATTTAATTTTTTGTTTGTTTGCTTTTTTTAAGGAGGTTTAGTCCTTTGTCTTATGAAGAAATTACAGTGGCTAATTGGAAGTGGAGCTTGTGAAAAGTGTTCTAATTTTTCCTAACACCGAAGATTAATCACTAATCTCCTGCCAGCCCTTGTCACTCAGAGAAGGCATTTTGCCTTTGTGTGTTTTGCTCTGAAAGAGCATTGCCTTGAATTGCCATGAACATGGCCTGAGCAGCTTCCCGATGCCCTCCGGCTGCGGGGAGCCGCATGTGCCCACCCAGCCTTGGGCACGCACAGGGTCCGGTGTGCTCTGCGGCACTGCCCGGGGTTGTGCATGTCCCTGGTTTGCAGACCTGCAGAAGGCACCAGTTTGCAGGTCTGGTTGTCAGAAGGAGTTTGTCCTTAGCAGCCCCTGATAAGCAGAACCTCTTCTTAAATCCCAGGCTGACAGTCCCTGACTTCTTAGGACGGCTGCATGTCTTATGTCTGCGATGTGTTTAGCTTCTTATTCCAGGTGACATTAATGGCACAAGAATCTCTGTTTCTGAATCAAACTTGACTTTGAGCACTTAAATTGAGATTCTGCAAAAAGGGACAGCTCAAGCTATCAGAACAAGTTAACCGTGTAGAGCAGGGGTGTCAAACTCATTTTCACGGGGGGCCACATCAGCCTCGCGATCACCTTTGAAAAGGCTGAATGTAATTTTAGGACTGTATGAATGTAGGAGTAGTTACATTGCTACACTCCTAAAATTACATTTGACTCTTTGAAGGTGACCGCAAGGCTGATGTGGCCCCCCGTGAAAATGAATTTGACACCCCTGAGATGGAGGATGCCCAGGTAGGATTCCATTACCTTCTTAGTCTTGGTGCTCTGCAGACGACACCATAGACCCCAATTTCTTCCTCTTCTTAAAAAATTATGCTGCTTTTATCGTCTATTTTGCAGGGTGGTTGTGATGACTGCTTAGTGCTCATAAAGAACAGATCAGAGGTAAAGTACAGTGGACAGGGAGCAATGGACAGTTGTCGAGCGATGGCAAAATTTTTAGTCCATGCTTCTTGTAGTTTGATGTTGTTTTTACAGCCTGTATTCTTGGCCAATAGATGTGTGAAAACACTTTATGCTTTTTTGATCATTTATAAATTATTTCTGTTTATTTACTTGATTTGTATTGCCAAAATATTTTAAAAACTGTACAATTTTACAGTCATCTGAGCAAGGGTATGCCAACGTGAATTTCACTTAGCAGCAGGTAACATCCTAGATGTTGGAATTCTCTCTTATATAGCACTAACAACAAAACAATGTAATATGTCACATAAGGATCAATAGCTTGCTCACTTTCAAACGGTAATTTAATCAAAACTTCATCATGGCACAGACCCCTGCCATGTCTCTTTTTCTCTCCTTTTAGTCATTTTCCTCCATGTAAGGCTGTAATAGGTTTTGGTTGAGACAAGCTATAATATGAAGAGTCATGTTTAATACTGAAGTGACACCATGCACTTAAACAAGATCCTCTGTGCACAGCAGTACATTGTGCAGTTGTGGTGCAGCACTCTTTCTCTTACTGTGAAAAAAAGACCAAATGTCACTGGACATGTTCTGAATTTATCTGCATGCCAGTTTACCCTTTATTGGGAAAAATCCCTGGATTTTGCAATGTCAAGGTTTTGCAATCCATGGGTTTTGTTCCTTTTACATTTTGCACCAAGTCCGTGGTGGGGCAACTATAGCTGTAAGTTACTGTAAGCAGTTTATTTCTAGCAAGTTGTTTTATTGAATCATTCTGAGCAGCCAACCCTCAGTACAATGTCACTCTAACCTTAAAGTATATTTTTGCTGTAGAGTTTATTTCAATAGCCACGGAGGTCTTGCATCAAGCCCATTCCTTTCCTGAGTTTTCCCTCGTTGGAATATTGTGGTGCTGTGAACTGGTGCATGTCAGCAGTGTTGCAAGTAGGATATTGGGGGTTTTTATGGTTCCAGCAAAATGCTTCTTAGACTCTGTTTCGCCCACCTTACTATGCTTAGCCTGCTAGCCATCCTCGCAACCTCATTGACCATGCATCTACTCTGTCATGAAAATACCAGCTAAATTTCCGTGGGGCTGATGATTCTCTGCAACCTATCACTTCCTTCTTTCTGGGCCCAAAAAAAAAAAGTATATTGCAATTTTCTACAAGAGAAACAGAGAGTATTTCAGCTTGCTCCGTGACAAAGAACTGTGGGTTCTGCTTCTAAATCTCCCAGTAACACATTTGGATGACCTTCACAAAATCCCTGTCTGGGCAGAAAGGCTTTGCCTGGTTGCTGCTCAAACACTGATTATTCACAAGAGCTCAGAAATAGGTGCTTATCAAGGTTTTGACAATCTAGCTAATTTTTTCCTTTTTTTTTTTTTTTTCCCTAACAGTGAATAATTTGTAAAATATATTGTAAAATAAACTAAGCTTCCTGCAACCAAAGGAAAGGAATTTAGAAATACATAGCCAGAGAAGGACTTGTCTCTTTGACAGTCCCAGTAACTTATTTCAAAGAGAAGCAGTCTCAAAATTATGTTAATTTTGTGTTAGGTGTTCTTTTTTAATGTATTTTTTTGTGTTGGTAAAATGTGCTGAGGTAGCTATCTAGAGGAGTTAAATCTTCATATCTACAGATGATGTACAGAACTGACAAAGCCAAATACCCTCCCTGAGTTTGGAGAAGGCTTTTGACTGGGAGCAGAGCACTATTTTATGCTTTCTTGTTACAAATGTGTCAGATTCCAAGTATTTTTTAATATGAGCACGTCTGCTGAGAGCTGCTGCTGGTTTACATGCTGGAGGTAACAGCTCACCCATCTGATGGTGACAGTCACAACCAGTGTCCTGAAATGAATTTGACCTGTAACCCTAGTGACAAAATGAACAGTTTTGAGGAACAAAACAGCCCCCTGTATTGCAAAACAGTAGTTGCATAAAATATGGTGTCAGCTCTAATAAAAATATGTCTATATTTATTGTCTTTTTATTAAAAAAAAAAATGTTGTGGGGAATCAGAATTCGTGTTTAAGAATAACTTTCCTGGTTTTTATATATATATATATATATCTATATATCTATATCTATCTATCTTTGGGGTTTGTGGCAGTTTGTTCACTGGAGATTTCCTTGCTCATGACTCGCACTCTGAACCACCGTGGTCAGGTTTCCCTGTGTGGTTCTTACCTCTTGGCCCTGTGACTACTGTATGTGCTCGCGCAAACTGTCTATGACTGTGCCTCAGAAATTGTAGCTTTGCTCTGTTTTCTTTTTCCTCCCCAAAGGAATAAAAAGTCAGTTTGCCTGTCAAGCTGTTACTGTCTCTCCTGTTTTCTCAGCATTTTTTTTCTCTTTGTCTTGGCTTAGATATTTAAGAAATGATGCATAACTCCCATTTAAAATTAAGTGGAATAAAATTTAAAAGTCCAATCTTTTTCATTTTTCAGTTCCATGTAAACATAGAGAGTGATTTTTCTCTTTTTTTAAGGTTGAATATTAATAAGGACTGTGAGTACATACATTTTTAATGTAGCTGCTGCCCACGTTTGAAATTAGGTCATTCAGATTTTCTTCTTGTTTATACCAGCAGTTAATGTATCATGTGAAAGCAGAGTTCAAGACCGGTGTTTTATACTAATTAGAAGCAGACTGAAGGTTGTATTTGGAAGGCAAAACATAAAAAGTTTATTTCTTTGTTTTATATCTAGTAGCTCCTGAAGAAGCTGGTAACCCTGGAAATTAATTAGAGGCAAAACTGTGCACTTTAAGATGTATTTTGCAGTCTCTCCCAGTTGGAAGCAAGACAGGATTCCAAATGTTTGCAGCATGGGCTGGAGATCTGCCAGGAGGGCACTATAAACCAGTCATTTGCACTGTAAAATGGGGGTCTGGGCGGGGGCTGGCATTGTTATTGACTTACCCAAAGAGGTTTAAAGGTTAGTCAAAGCAAAAGTTGATCTTTCAAATGGGATTGCAAATTAGTCTTTTTCTCTGTAGGAGTATCTTTGGTGCTAGATTTCTAATAGGTATATTTTGTAGAAGTAAATGAGGTTTTTTTTTACATTTTTTTCTTTAATCCATGCTTGCGTCATTGTTTACAAGATTCCAGTTTCTGTGCTCTTGATAAATAATGGAAATGCAGATCTCAATGTTTCACAGCCAGTCACGAACAGCAATAAGTAACAGTAACTCTTAAGAACCTGAAAATGGCTTTGAAAGCTACTGGTTACTATCTGCTTAAAAGTTTAAATGTGTATGAAGTTAACATGGGTTTCTATAAAGATACAAAAATAATGGTTAACAGATTTTTGTAGCTGTCGCACTTTGAAGTATAACATTGTTATGTTTAAAGTGTTAGACTGTTACAGAAAGAATCTAATTGAAATGTTGTGTTTTCTTTCAGCTCCAGTGATAAACCGATTCACCAGACGCGCATCAGGTAAGTTGGATGAAGTTGCATGCTTCATTGTTCTATATAAGAGTTGAAATGTAATGCTGACAGTGATTGTTGTGTAAAACATGATGTGACATTAGTCAGGTTTCTTTAAAGATGACTGACTTAGGTTAACCCCACATTTGTCATCTGGTGTACTGAAAAATGTAGCCAAGGTTTCAGGTCATGGAACTTGCATTAAGCTGCCTTGTTGCTGTGGAATTTATGAAAAACAAAAGCTTTGCTTTTTTCCTTTAAAGACAGTAATTTTAGTCCTAACAGAACTGAACTTTGAGAGCAAGAACTGAACGTGATCTTAACCAGGGTTGTCTTGCTTACTTCATAGACAGCCTGGAACAGCAATTTGGTGATCATGTATGCATGAGAAAAGGTACAGCCATGCCAGAAACCTCACTGTGTTTTTCAGACCGGATTGGGTTTGTATTCTGGTGTGTTATTCCATGGTACTGAGCGTGCAGGTCGGGGCCCAGGCGCAGCTTCGCCATGGTGGCCATGTCTGGTGCTGGGTCTGCGCCTGCCCAGCTTGGGGCCGATCTGTGTGATCCTCAAGTTAACTTGGTGCCTGCCAGCTCTGTTTACCTTGTTCCATTAAATGTAACAGATCCCTCCAAATTACATATCATTAAAAATTAATATTCCTGGCCTCTCCTTGTTGTTCTGCTGTATTGTAGCCTTTAGGCTTAGTTTTTGAGGGCTTTTTCTCCTGAATCATGAGGCCCAAAGCCTAAGTCTTATTTGTGTGGAATACTATGAATCTGAAAGTTGGGTGTGAAAGGCACCAGTAAATGTAATGAGACTCATGACTGACTCATAAGAGTCAGCAGAGCGGGAGGTGTGAGCTGTTCCCAGTCATCTCAGTATGCTAAGTTTAAAATCTAACTGTAAAATGCTTTCTGTTTGCAACTGCAGATCACTTTTAATAAATGTAATAAAGTTTGCATTCCATCATTCAGTAAGTCTGTCCAGACTTCTAACAATCTCAGTCAGAAGGTTCCTTGTCAATATGAAAATATTAGTGGAGATCCTCAGGATTACTAAGGGACTGTATAGAATAATGAAGGTTTGCATTTGGAGGATTGGTGCATAGCGCATGTAGCACAAAGCAAGAAAGTGTAGTGAATTCCAAATATTCTCAGGCTTTTAGTATTGATAATACTTCGTGAGGTACTGTAGCAAGAAATGAAAGGAATGATTTATTAAGTAACATTCAGGAACAGTGAGCAGGGCTTTATGCAATTTCATTGCATGTTTTAAGGAAGGTTTTACTGTGACTGATTGATAGCTGACTTTAATGAATGCAGTCCTTATAACAGATGTGTGAAAGACTTTTGCATTTCAGTAGGAGAGTTTGATTGTTTGAAAAGCTAATACTTGCTCAGGAAAAAAAAAAACCACAGTTATTTTTAATGTTCCTTTAAAAGGAAACTGAGACGTGTTAGAAGCTTGAAATTTTTGCACAATTTGCACAATTGGGGAAATAATTTCTATGGGCATTTAATGTTTCATGTGTTTTGGTCATGTTGTGGAGAGATAAATGGAGTTATCTCATTCAGAATAATGAGTCAAGTTGCATGGTATGGTCCATATATAAATCATGGTTTACTATATGTACTTTTAAATTAAGTTTCTGGCAGCCTTAATAGTAAAAATAATTATTTTTCAAACAAGAAAGTCCGTGAAAGGTGATAGTTTTTACTTTTCCCTTAAATATTAAATGGCTACTGGAGAGGTACAGTACATTTAAGAAACCTGATTCATAAAGTATAAAATTAAGGGTATGAAACAGACTATGCTGATAATACAAACCCTTTACAGGGATGTTTGCAGCCCTAACCACATTTTTAGATACTTTTAAAAATTGAATAATTGTTTCGATACATTAAGGTAGTCAAGATACCTTGCAAGTGGAAAAGCCAGATAGTAGCTGGGGGTTTTTTATGCTTGGCAGCTTAATAGCATTCTGTAATTCAAGTTGATTCTCCTGTTTAGGAAATTAGAAGCCAAATGAAACACAGTTGTTTTTTTGTTAGTGTTTTTTGTTTGTTTGTTTGTTTGTTTCTCAAATATGGATTTATCTTAATTTAGGCTATTTAGCTAAGAGCTATTTTAAAGTCTGAAATGTGCAAGATTATTGAGTCTTGAATGGTTTTTGAAGATTTATGTCTGACGAACATTATTCCGAGTCGATGAGGGGAGTTTGGAGAGTCAGCCGCAGCTCGTGGTTTCACGTTTCACCTGCCTGAGTGATACTGCAGACTGATTCCCAGAGGGTGATTTTAGGGTCCCTGCCCTTGTCACGCTGCTGCCCAGAGGTTATCTGTGCATCCCTTGCAGAGACCTAGGAGTTGTGCTGCCTGAGGGTGCATTGATTTGAAGAAAATAGAAATGCAGGAGGTTTTGGTGTGTTGATTTCTGTTGATTCTGCAACTGACCTGTGCTGTGGCTCCCCTTAAAGAGGGATGGTAGTGAAAGGGGGGTAGTAGCAACTGCCCTTAGGCAGTGGTGGGATGGAGAAGGAGCTGAACTGCTGACACCAGCTGTGGTGAAACATCTAGTGATATCTGCAGCAAAGGCTCCTAGACTGTTCTGCTGAAAGCTGCTTTTTGAGCTCTTGCAATGATAAGCAGGGAGAAGCCAGGAGATGACACCCATTTCTTCACAAAGAACAATAATTCTCTACAGCGGATGTCTTGATTTTGATGTTTCTGTTATTCTTTGGATAATGCATAGTATTTTACTTGGTGGCATAAGATATAGTTATTTTTCCTAACTGAGCTAGAAATTAAGCAGCCAGAGTTTAATTGCTGAAGCACCTGCTGAAAACAATATAGTAAGGCATTTATTATTTAACAGCTGTTCCTGTTAACATACTGTGAATGTATTAATATGCTGTCATTGGTATGTAGAGGAGAAAGGCATAAGTAAGCTAGGATCAATTAATTGTTCTTGAATTTCAATTCTTAACATTTATTGAGCTACCTAATTTAGTATATCTTCTATGTGTTTATGCAAATGTGTGTATATATGCAATGTGGGCTCTCTATATAAAATACACATATACCATAGTGCTGATGACATAGCTACTTATGGGCTAGTTAATAATGCTCTCCATTGTTCTAGGCTATGCACAAAGAATAATAGATATCATAGTCTTAAACAGAGAAGTTTAGCAAGAAGAGGAGATTAAAAATATGTTATAGAGCTAGAGTGAACAATGAGCCAGCTGCAAGTAGTTAATCCTTAATTTGTCTTTTAAAATCTGGTGGGACCGAGATGAAGAGAAAGGAGAAAAACTGTTGAGACAGTCAAGAGGCTTGGATGGGAAGAAAGGGGGGTATGGAGGTAGAAGCAGCATGAAATAGAAGAGAAAACTGTATGTTCCTGAGGTGAAAAATAAGTGGAAATTCCTGAACAAGCTGAGGTAGCCAAGAGATGCAGTTTCTGAATAGAGACAGATACTTTCTTGCTATGGATGAGATTAGTTTTCATCCGTCTAAGTATAAGATATCTAGGGTTGGAAAGCTAATATGGTTCTTTGTGTCAGCAAAAGCATTGGGTTCCTGCTTTTCAGCATCTTGATGGCTATATAAACAAGTAAATTATCTCATTAAATACTGGCAGGAGTTTAGAATAATGTAACAAAAGCAGCATGGGTTTGTCACAGGATGAACTTTAAATTTATACTTGATAGATACCATTTATGGAGGCTGTTTGTACCCATTGACTAGTATTACATTCAAATGTGTAACATAATCTTAATTAAGAAATAGATAACACCCTATGAAGTTACTTAAGTTATGTATCTGCTTAAGCTTCTGAAATAGTGAAGAGAACCTAACCAAGGTTGCTGTGAGTTAGGCTTCTCGAGCTAAGAAGAGCTGGTAGATACTCTCAAGGGCATCTGTGGAGCATCTCTTAACAACAACAGAGATAAGTTCCTCATTCCTCTCCCCTAAACTATATCGAACTCCAAAATACCATTTTCGCCCTGTGGAAAGGAAATAAATGAAGTTTTAAATATTGTTCTCTCAACCACCTGGGAAAGAGAAGCAGCTTTATTTATTTGTGAACTTACCCGCAAAACTCTTAAAAAAGTAATTTAAACAGTCAACAGTCAGAGTACATCAGCGCTGAACCTCGAGGGAGAAACTGGCTTACGTATATTTGGAATAATCTTGCAATCAAGGAGATACTACTGTTATAGAAAGAATAGAAGGAAGCAGAGAAGGAAAAAACTTTCAGGCGTCTTTATCGTGGATGCCAATAAGGAGCTCTCCAAAGAGAAGAGAAAAAAAACGCATTATAAATAAAATGATACTTCATTATAAACCGACAGCATCAGCCATCAGCCTAAGGGACAGAATCTCACATGATACTAGAGGACATCTCTCTGCCACTTTTTTTTTTTAATTTCAAACTCCTTTGTAATTTCCAGTTGTTGAAATTTGAAATGTTTTTTGCCTTTACTCACACTGCCAAAAACTATCGCTTTTAGGTACATGGCTGATTAACTGAGGAAAGGCTGAGAAATAAGGAATCTCGTTTTTACACCCTTTCAGAAATATGTGTTTAATTAATTTAGCAGGTACTCAAAATATTTTTGTATGGAGGTCAAATCACTTATGTACTGCAGTAACCTCTGATCAAGATGGAGCTGTGTTTAGTGGCCTGTCTTCTTTTTAATTATTATTTTTTAATTTTTATTTATATTTTTTCTCTTTTAATGAAAGTATGGAATTTTCTCTAAGAACCAAACCCCATTTTACTTAACTCTACAAATTTTAGATTTACAAAACATCAACAGTTTGAAGAGAAAGAAATAGATGGAACATTCTCTTCATTCTTAATTGCTTTAGATGCCCAAAAGCCTTTATAATGGAATTGTTGAACACAAATGGTAGTTAATTTAAATTGGTAGAGGACTCGTTTTAGTTCACTTCTTCTCAAGCCTTGCAATTATTTAAGTATTTTCCAGCAAGAATTTCTACAGTTTATAAATATTTTCTGTTAACCTCAATCAGCAGAAAACTCTTAATAGGAAACCTATGACATTTTCTGTCATTTTAGAATTTTCGGAAATAAGTAAATCTTTTAACTGAAACACTGATTAATTTCAAAGCCCTTCGAGCTAGTTATTTTGATTAAAATGCCACATACACGCAGAGAAACGCTTCACAAACGGGTTAGTGAGCACGTTATAGCACCATCAGGTGCGCTGCTGACGTGGGTGGTGAGCTGGTGTCAGAGCCCGGAGACTGCGCAGCTGGGAGCAGGACGGGGCACCACATCAGGGACCGGGTACGTGCCTGCACACCAGCACACGTGGGTCACGCTGCAGGGCTGTCCCCGCGGTGTCACCAGCCCTGCCCGAGCCTCGTCACGCAGGGGTGGGTGCTCAGCTCTGCCCGCCTGGCGCCCGGGGCTCCCGCCTCTGCCTGGCACGTGGCAGATGACACCCGTGTTTTGGCAGGCGCTCAGATGGGAGGGGGGAGGTTCTGCGCAGCCCTCATAAAAGGGAAAATCTGGGAACAAGTTTGCCAGAACAATTTATCTGTTCTCCATCTCTGTGTAAGGTGCAATTAGGAAGAAAGTGACAAGATGAAAGTTTTGGGCTTCATTATTCTGAAGAGATATGTGGACTGTGGATTAGTCATTCCCACAGTAGCATTTACATATATCACTGCTGGTTTTCAATTTAATGATTTCTACGCAAAATGTGACAACCTACTTAAGAAACGCTGAGGAATTTTACTGAATTTACACCATGGGAGTTTGTTAGTGAAGGAACAGCTAATTGCTTTCTGAAATTATAAGTATGGAAGAGCATAGGTGATACTAAATTCATTTGTTAAATATAAACTAATATTTAGGAAGAGCAAGTTTATACTGTTAGACAAGAATAGAATATGCCCATAGGAACAATATTTCATTTGTAATTGCAATCTGCTTGAATTATATTGAGATTTTCTTAAAGAGATTGGCACCTACTTTCCTAGAACATGTTAAAAATTGTCAGAGAAAGGCAGCTAACTGAAATGAAGTGCTGTTGTCTTTTTTACAGTAAGGCAGAAGCTGGAACTGTACCAAAAAGAGTGGTGAGGAATGAATTAACTGTAAACTCCCCTTTGAAATGCTTGGGTAGCAGGCAGTGTTGTTGTAGAAGCATATCAAGCCATAGTGACAGAAGAAAGAAGAATAAAGAACTTTATTGATGAACCAGTAATCCAGTGTAGCTCTTCAAGCAGAGTTACTGGTTCAGCTCATTCTGAGTGACGAATAACCCCCAAACTGAATTCAGGTGATGTTGGATTCAACTTTGTTCTTTGTTACATGCATGTAGTAAATCCGTAAGTTAAAATGCCCAGTGCTTCAGGCTTCTGAAATAAACAGGGACATCGTCAAGTGAAGTGCAGTAGTATCTAACACTAAAACTCAGTTAAGCGCTAAGGCTGCTGTCGTAGTAGTGAGGAAAACCAGAAGAAAAAGTGTGGTCAGAATTTTAGGGTGTATCTACATTGTATGACAGAGCATGGTAAAGAAGACTCCTAAGCTTATGGTGGCACATCAGCGTGGTATGTTGTGACTTACTGGAAGTCACAGAAGTAGAAAATCTTGCCTAATTTCAGCCTGGTGATGGGATTGTTAGACTGTGCTGACTTGTGCGGAGCTGCAGCTGTACGTGGGCACAGACACATGCCATGCATCCTTGTGCAAGTGGACCTGCACTTCGTTGCACTCCCCCGGCAAAGCAGCCATTGATACTGTTCATGCAGCTTTTTATGCAGCTGTTTCTCTTCCACCGTATTCTGTAATAGCGACTGCCTCAATCACTGCTTGTTGAGAACACACTCCTTTATTTTGTGATTTTGCACACATGCAATGTATGGTCTGTACCCTCCAGTCCTTGCACAGAATAGCGTCTTTCCTTGTCATGGCCTCTCTTACAGTTACCATCACTGTAACACTTAAATCCTTTGCAAACCTTGAGGAATTACCCAATACCTATTCCCATTAACAAATGAAGAGTATCCTGAGCTTATAGGATCTGCAGATTTCTGCATCAGAAATGGAATGCCCTACACAAAATCCCTTGTTTACTTTCAGCGAAGCCCTTAGCATCCGAACTCCTACAGAGTATAGCTGTAATTGTATGTGCACAGCAATTTTAAGATCAGATGGTTATATCTCTTTGCCCTGTGTCTACCCTGTATTTCTTCCTGCATGCCACAGTGGAACTTGCAACTCATATATTCCATCTGCTCTTGCAGGATTATCTCATGGCCAATGTCACAGGGAGAAAGAGCTGCATAATTTTCCCAAGAGCAGTCTCTGATATCAGGTGCCACAGGAGCTCGTGGGACTTGTCTCTGGACTGAGCTTAGGCTGTTGTATAACAATATGGGCATGGTGTGCTGAGCTGTAGGCACCGAAAGTCATTGGGTCAGGCAGAGAGCCCTGCGTCAGTCTGCTCCTGCTTGAAGCACATGTGTAACTCTGGAGAACGAAGAACTTATTTTGGTGGCCTGTCTGGCAGCACTTTTGGGTCTGTGGAAAGTTAGTGATAGAAGCTGTTTCCCGCTCAATCCACGACCAAGTGAACTGGCTTCTTTCTTTAGTTTCCTCTTGTGTAGTTTATTTGCTGTGCACTTCACAAGTTTCTGCTGCAAATGAGAGAGTCACAGAAACAAAAGTTTAATTTGCTCTGTCTGCTCTTCTCTTATATTTTCTGGGAAAAACTTCCTGTAGAAAAATGATGTATTAACATAGTCTTAGGGATGCTTAGAGAGTACGCACATTTGCTTCTCAAGGCTAACCACTGTTTTTGTTCAGAATGTCTAACAAAATAGCATAATCACATTAAACTTGGAGTACTTATTCCTGACCTGTTGTAACCTTGAGATTTGTCGCCTTTGGTGCAGATCTGAAGAAGAGCTGCTGTGCTCAGCAGCTGGTCTGCCTCCTCCCTGGCTCAGCTGTTTTAACTGTTCTACTCAAAGATTCTGCTCGTGGAACTTTTTCTTCTCTAGATCACATTGCATCTATACCATAACTCTTCCGTACAACAGTGTATAGTTGGACAGTAGTCTTCTTATTCAAAAGAAAACCAGATGTAGGCTATCTGTACATTTCTTCTGGAACTTTTTAAATGGTTCACTTTGAACGTTTATCTATTGCTTTATTAAACCTCCAAAATCTAAAACAGAGATTCTAGCAGGTTGTATCAAAGTGTTTCCTGGTATAGATCATCAGCAGAGGTTGAATATGAATTTTTCAGAGCCCATTTATGGACCAGAGTTACAGACGTAGCCTAACCATTGCAAATTAATGTCATGCCAGATTTTAGCTGTTTTGTCATAATACTTTAAGCTTAATAAAATAGGAAGGAATTAGTAGATGCAGAGTTTGAGGTGGTGGAGGAAGGGAGGAAAGAAGGCAAGGTAAGGGCAGGAGGGGCAATGGTAGGAATACATGCGTAAGTCTTGCGTGATGGGGTAGATTGCTATAGAGAGGGCATCAATATTTGTCCCAAGGTGGTGACAGGGAAGGAAGGAAAGAAATATATTGGCCCAACTTTTACACAAACAAATATTTAGGCTAGGCTTTGTGGAAAACTTTCTAACTAAACACTTAGTGAAGCAGTAGACTAAATTCCCTGGGAATACACTATTATCTCAGAAGTTTTAAGGAAAATTAAGACTTTTTCTGCAGGGACAGAGGTGTAATTCATACCACAGCAGTCCATGAGCACGATTCAGGTGATTTCTTGAGGTTTCATCTCTGTTTCTGTGTTTGTTTAGATGACTTTGCAAGCACATATTTCTAGACTGCGTTTTATAGACTGACTAAAATGTACAGAGTAACCATTTTTAAATTGCGCAATTTGGTAAAGCTGGATAGCAACCTCTTTAGAAAACAGAAGAGTTATAAATGTGTTTTGAGTTCACAAATGACTGCATACACCCCTTTATGGGAAATTGTAATTTTTCCTGCTATTTTAGTTTTATCTTTGGAAAGTATTCTGCATACAGTTTTGTTTCGATAAAATTAATTGCTATAGTTTTTTCAACTATTTGGGCTAATCTTGTTTCAGTTATATGAAACACAAACCAGAGGTTGATGTTGAAATACGAGTCAAATTCATCTTAACGGGCTGTTGCCTGGACAGTTTGATGAAGAGCTCAGATATCCTGGCAGGGTATGAAGCGGTTAGACTGACTGACCAGTTCCTTTAAACTCATTTTATGTATGTAACTAGTAAACAAGATGGGTACGGGAAAGTACGAGCTTGTGTCTGTATGCAAAGCTGTTCCACAGCCTCATCCTCACCTCTCTTGGGGACTGTGCCAGAACCGCACTGCAGCCCGGCTCCCCCAGCACCCACATTGGTGTTGTCTCCTGTTCTGCTCAACACTAGATAGGGAGCTATCTAAGGAGCTCTTTTTATTACTTTAGGCAGATCAGTATTTGACGCTACCATGTTTGGAATGCTTTAATGTAGTATCTAATATTTATTTCATGACCAAACAAATCCATTCTAGACAAAGAGATCTTCTTCTTGCTATGTAACTAAGTAGTAGTGAATAAATTGCAGAGAAGACAGGATTTTCAGACAAAACAGACTTTCTATCAAAATAAATACAGAAATGAGGCCAAATGTTCATATTAATAACAATAAATATGGCTGTTATTTGTCTGCAAGCAGTAGTTTTCACATCAATGATTACTGAATAAATGTACTAGGATTTCTTAATGGATACTCTGAGATTGCAATGAGTGCTGGGAATGAGTTGATATAAAACACAGATTATTCTCCATTGTATTTTAATTTCTTTTCATTTTGTACCCAGGTTTTTCAGAGTAACGGTTCCTCTCTTAGCTCTGGTTACCATTTGACACACAACGAATTTTTCCCGTGCCTGACAACCTGTAGGTTATACTGTATTTTCTGTTTCAATCTGCTTACAAGTTTGCATTCGCCATTGATAATCTCAGCAATCCCAATAACACTTCAGAATCTAAACATGATCAGAGATGCTAATAACCTTCTAGTGCTTTTATCAGGATGCTCATAACTCATAATTTTGAAAGAAATTAAATAATTGCTCTTTTTTTGAATGAGTATGCATATTACTGAAAGAAGTAGGAAGGATTTAAAAATTATTTTTGGAGCAGATGTGCATTGATAGTCATTATTTATTAATTCTGATTTTTTTTCTCTAAAATATTTCAGTATCTGTATCTATGACAAGTTTAACTTCAGTTGCTCTGCTGGTTTGTTCTTTGTGTTTCGATTAGGGAGCGATGCTGCCTCCACTTTAGATGAAAGAACTGTAGGCTGTAGTATCTGCTTACCAATTTTCCAAAACAATTCCATTGCATCTGTGATCTCATGTGGTTTGGCTTGCATGCTAGAGAAGATTTGTTCTGGAGGATAAAAGACGAGTACGACAAGTCATGTTTTACATAGTGAGTTGTTCAAAATGGCACAAAAGTATTTTTGGAACATTTTGATTAGCAGGTTTTCTTGTAGAACACTGTAGTACAAATGGCTTGGCCTTTGACCTTCAAGTTTGGCTTAGTATTTAGCAAGTAATGCTTCTCCTAAATACTGTGGAGTCAAAGAAAGAGGAAAATGATGTATTTAAATATCATTGCTAAATACTATGTTGTTTAAAGTGCCAGATGCCACTTATTCACATTGTATAAAATGAACAGCAGCCTGATGTTTTGCTTCCTAAACACTCCCTGTCAGTTCCGTATGTTTGGTAGGAAGCCCGATGCCTTGAGCTGCAGGGTGTACTTCTCAGTTGTTTAAACAAAATGTCCTTTGTCAAAGCACAAGCCCAAGGCTTTCTTGTAGTCAAACCCTCCCTGTTTCCTGCACCCACCCCCCTGCTGCCACATCATCCTTGTCCACAGCATCTTTGCTTCATATGTGTTTACTATATATCTGTCAGATCCACTTCTCCGTCTAATTTGGAGGATATAGACAAGTTTAAAGCCTGGGAGAAAGTAGCATCTCTGAAATGAGTATTTGTATTCTTATCACTGGGTCTTACCAGTGTCCCATACTTGTGTGCTGGACATCCACATAAATTTAACAGCCGAACAGATTGGTACATACCATTAATACTTTTTTTTTTTTTCCTAACTTGGAACTTATTTGCTTTCTTTAACACTAGGTAATGCCCGTTTTCTCATTTCAGATCTCACTTTCTCTTCTAGACAGAGATGTGAAAAGTCTTCTCTCTTGAAAACTCATTTGGAGATCTAATTTTTAAATCTAGTGTGTATGTACATATGGGTTACTTAGAGCTGTACTAGGCAAGTCACTGTTGCTGTCATACTGTTACTATATACTGTGGTTTAACACTTGTGGATCCAACTCATCACTCTGTGCATTATATTTGTTTAATTTACTGTTGTATACAGAAACTTCTGGAAATGTTTATGTGACCATTGCGTACAAGCAGTTGGGGCAATGAAAAGCATTTTGTACTGTGCACAGTTGTATTTTAGCAGCATGAAATGACAGTGGAGCATTGCAAGACATATTCCAGTAAGGGACTCCAGACATCTTTCGGCATGCACTATTTTTACTCCCACTTGTCACATTTGATTATTAGCTTACTATTAAGGAATCTCCTTAATAGATGTTGAACTTGGGATATCTCCCTCTGGTTCAGTCTTACACTGACTGTGTAAGTTCTGACAAGTCCTGCTCCCTCCTATGGTGCTTGATTACATGGCAAACGGCGAAGGATCTGGCCGTTGTGTGGCAATGCTGTTCATGTGTGTGTGCGCAATGCAGCACATACGTAGATTTTTAGTACAAAATTTGTAAGGAAACTGTAGAAGAACTGACCATTAATTTGAAAACTTCTCCTGACTTTTAGTTTCAGAAATTTCTTTGAATAAATATTATTTGTATTTTTCCTCTTTATACCTCTCTCACCCAAAATAAATTCCTTTTATTCTTTAGGGGGAAATTAAATTTAAAAATAATAAAATATTGTTGTATTAATGCAATGCATGTTGAAGAGTTTTGGTTTTGAGCTAGTGATGTCAATCAGTAACAAGAAGATGGATAACACCTGTTCGTGTCTGACCACTATTTTGTTTGAAATTGAGAAAGACTTTTTTCTGGTGTCTTCGCAGTTATTGTGAAGAATTATTACGAGTGTGCCAGAATGAAAAATTGCTATATACCACAGTCTGCTCATGAAGAAAATTGTATGTATGTATTTATTACGTAGCTAGACTAGGTAGAAGTTGATCAGAAAATAAAGAAAAACGAACTTGTCAAAGTAATGCATTTTAAGTAGAAACGTTAAAACCTTGCTTGCCTTTCTTGTTAATTGTCAGGCTGCATGGTGACACTCTTTCCCCTCTCTATACACAAGAAAAGAATGAAAATGTGGACATTCAGTTTCAAATAACCAGTCACAGGAGAAGGGCCCCGATCAGCCTGACCTCAAAGCTGCAGTCAGCCTCTCAAACCATCTTGAGTGCTGAACATCAGCTACACTCTGCAACAGAACTGGGAGTTTATACCCTTAAAATTCCTGTATATGCAGTCTAGTAAGTGATGGGTGCATCTTTTAAAGCACAAAGTCAACACCTGCTTCCCAGCCTTGATCTTTTCTGCTCTTACAGTCTGTGTTTTGGAAATACAGCTTTAGCGTGGAGCTGTACAGCAGAAAAAGTGTGCTCTGTGAGCTGGGGAATTGGAACACTGGAAGCAGGGACTCCTAAACAAGAATTGCTTTCTGCTCCCTCGTATTCTTACCTGTGGGCAACAGGAATAGGCATATTTCATCCATTTTTTCCTGATAGGATTGGTTTGGGAACTATTTTCACATCCATTCTGGGTGGGTCTAGAGCAGAGTACACCTACTCTTATTTTTTTGTCTATCCCATCACAGTAATATATTCAGTATCAAGCAAAGATATTAATGCAGAACACAATTTATTTTTCTCAAGCATTTTCTTTACTGAGAAGAGAGACACTAATCTTATTATTTATTCTAAAAGAACTGCCCGATTTATTCTAGCCATTTGGGAATAAATTCCTAGGGAATGTCAGGCATCACCAGTTTGGGGTTCAGGCTCAAATTGGCTAAGACGAATCAGCCATCAGCAGGCAAAAAAGCTAGTGTGTGTATGTATTTTATATAAAACACAGCAAAAATGGCTCCCTGTATAAGACTCACCTGTTGTTCTATAGGATTTTTAGGCATATCACAGGGAGTCAGTCACATTTTCTCATGGTCAGTATGAAGGAATGCTTCTGGTGCCAGACAACTAAGAAAGGAGAAAAGAAATACTTATGCCTACTGTGCGGCATAATTACACTGAAAGAGATGAGATCCTAATCAAAAAGTTCCTCATGTGGTGTGCTCCTGGGATCAGTTTGTTGATGAGTAATTACAGAGGAGAATCTAAATTGTCATCATGTCTCAGTAGTGCCCAGCTACACTGATATGTTGGTAAAGAACGTACATTTTGATAACTAAATTTCTTGCTTGCACAAGTCAAACTGTGTAGGAAGGATGAATATGGAGTGCCCCATACTTCATCTTGTGTAGGGGGCTTACTAAATCAAGCCATTTGGCTTCTTTCACATGCCATCCAAGAAACTGCTCTGCTGCGAGAATGAGGAAGGGGAAGTGTTACGGTTTTTGTGGATCAGCTCAAGAAACACAATCCACATGTAAAAGATGGTGTGGAAAAAACTCTACAAGGGCTGTTGGAGAGCTGTGGTCAGGCAGGTGTCACAGCAGCAAAGCAGAGACAGAGTAGTAACACAGTGTGACAGTAGCTGATACACTGGGTTAGTAAGGGCCTAGAAGAGGAGAGTAGGAAGCCTGTGCTTGATACAGTCAAAAAATGAAGAGTTGAGTGGTTTCAAGTCCTTTGTGGTGCACCTACCACCCAGTGCCTGGCAGCACTGCGTGTTGGATGCGAGATCCTCATCTCCTGCTCTGTGCACATTCCAAGCTCTGCAGAGAACCTGGTCTCAAAGGGAAGGAAGATTAACATGCATAGCGACATAAAAACTGTGCTGCAGAAAGGAGACAAAGAGTGCCTGGTTTGCTGAAGTTTTACGGAGGTGTAAACTCCATGTATTATTGTGCTAATGCTCTGTATTTGCTGATGTGGCTGTGCAGCTCATGGTATCCTCACCCCTGACTCTGGGTGCCAGTTGCTTAAAACCTTCTTGAACACAACTTGACTGTGGAATGGTCAAGAAACTGTGTAGATTTAAAGCTGAAAGGAACAGGAATAAATTAATTCCTATAGATGCTCAGGCCCCCACAAGGATGGGATATTAACTGTCACTTGACACAGAACAAAAAGCTGTCCTGACAAATTTACATGAAAAGCAATTAATTGAATTCACAAGTACATTTAGCTGGTCATGACACATTGGAGATCATAAACAAAGGTACATGGGACCGTGCCCCAGATCCCTGGGAACTGCAGCTTAGGCTCTTGTGATGTTACAGAGCAGGAGTATGAATGGTGTCTTAAATAAATAAAAAGTGTAATTGTTCTCTAAATGGTTGTGAATAATGTGCCTGGAATAAGCTACAGGAGTGGCCTCTGAGGGACAAGAAAGCAAAATTAAAAAAAAAAAAACTGTTTTTTTAGACTTGCAGAATAGCAGCTTCCTGCCCTTCTGGCATGAAGAGTGTACGTGGAACAGAGAGGTCTGGGGCTGGGTTGGTGCTCAGGCCTTGGAAGTCTCAAAATGCTGTTGAGTGTGTCTGTGGATGGAGGGGATGGTATGAGGGAGAGACAGGACTAGTATTTACTTTCTAATTAGAATTGATTACATGTTTTCTTTCTCAATAATCTTTGTGGGATCCTAATTTTGTTGTCCATAAAATAATGCTCTGTTTCATTTCTCGTGACAGGTAGACGTTTATTTGTTTATTTATTTGTTTGTTTGTTTGTTTATTATTCGTTTTCTGTTGTTTGTGTTAAATTTTAGGTTTCTTTCATTCTGAAAGAGCAGACAAGGTTTCAGGGATGCTAATAGGCTTCCTCTGTCAGTTGCTGTGGCAATGATTTACCAATTATTTATTTTATTTTTATAGTGTTATGATGGTCAAACTGGGTGGGAGAAGGGGAGAGGGGGCAACACTTGAAATTGTGATATAGTGCACTGATATTTATTTGAAATGCTTGGTTTGAATTGGGAATTTTTCTAGAGTGAATGCTACCAGCCTTAGTTTTCGTAACGAGTAGAAGTTTATTGAGTTTCAGAATGTGTTTATTCTATTAAACAACTCTTTAGGTAACTGGACTTACAGAATTGCTGTTACTGAAACGTACCAATGTACCCATTGTTGTGACACACCCCTAAATTTCTGGCAGATAATTTTAAGATTTAATATTTTGTGGTTAGTCTCTGACCATAATGTAATTCTTGTTTGCAGTCTGCAGAGCAAAGTTCTTTCAGTGTCTGTGACATTTTCAAGGCTGAAGCAAAATAATTTTCTGTGTCATGTGATTTTAGTTTACTGACCACATATGTGACAAACTAGCTTTGAAATTTATGGTCAAAAGCTCTGCATTAAGGTTCAATTGTTAAGTAGAAAAAGCTTTTCCTACCAAAAGTTAAAACTGACTGAGTTAGGTTTTCTATCATGAATTTATTAAGCCTATGTATTCAGGACTAGGCCTATTTTTAAAAGGCGCTAAGTATCTCCCACCAATTTATATGAGAATGAAGGTGCTCAGTTGGATGGAAGTTGAGGGGGCAAATGGTTGTGTTGTGCAAGGGAGGAAGCGAATTTCAGGGGCATTTCTGTTCAGTTCACACTTTTCATGCAGAGCTCTTAGAACACAACGTGGCTGATGGATCATTTTCAAAGACGTTATTTACATGAGCAATTGGAATTGTGTTTATTTATAGGCTGGCTGCAATCACATCCGACTACTGGGTTTCTTAGCGCATTTATCACACGAATGGTACCAGCAGGAACTCGGCATTTAAATCCCCATGTTGCCATTTTTAATGAATACTCCTTTTTAATGAAACTTCTCTGCTTTGTTTCCTTGCATTGGTTTCATGACTGCAAAGTTAGAGCTACCACTGTCCTTCCTTCTGAAGACAGAATCAACACACTTTAATGATTAGGTTATAAAATCGTACATTGATCCAAGCGGGTAGAATATACGTAAGTGGCTTAACAGAAGGGAATAATGTAACCCTGGGCTGGCTAGGTTAATGGAAGCTCTTTGTACCCAGCCACCTAGGATACACATGTACACTTCTTTCTCTATTAAACAAATGTTTACTGTCAGAACTTTGGGGTTTTTTAACCTACGGGGGGGGTTTTTGTGTGTGTGTTCCACACAAAATGAAGTGAGAGCAGCATGACTGTTTACTTCTTCATATTGTCTGCTTTTGATTTTTTGGAGGATCCAGTCCAGTGAAGACTTAAAATTCCATTTTCCAGTTGAGTCGTTGATCCTTTAGTTGATACAGCCACAAACATATATTGGGAACTGTATGCTGTTTCCCTTTACCTCTGGCATGGATATTGGGGAATATAAGGTAGAATTTTAATCTATTTTTGCAGGCAACAAAGCTGGTGACTAGAAAACTTTCTTTTTAGGCTTTTGAGGGTTCTTTTTACTTTCTAGTCTTTCAGTCTTTGCTTCCTTGGGAAATCCAATTTTAGTCATACAATGTCTTTTGTGCTTATCACAATATGTAATTACAGTGATAAACATTGCAAAACAGATTGGAACAAGAATCTGTAACTGTAATCCATTCAGCAGTGGTCCCCTGCCTTCTAAAACTGTATTCAACATCAGTGTTTTGCACTGTGCCCTTGTGGCTGTGAAACTGGAGGAGTTTGTTCTTCGCGATGGAGAACTGAAGGCCCAGAATTGTTGGGTGGTACCTGGGTGAGGGAGTGGAGCCCCTGAACCGTGTGCTCCCCTCCTCTCTCAGGTCCTGAAGCACCCTGTTATGCCTTTTCTTTCTATTATATTCTTGCAGATATAAGGAATGGCTGGGGACTGCGGGGGACAGATGCAGCAGCATGAGGGAGTGGAGGCTCTGTATATGGTGTATCCACCATTCTCTGGATCCCACAGGCTGTATGTACAGTGCTTTTACGTGGTGTCTCTAATTCTTTTGTAGTCCTATAGTTATTACCTGGCTTCATCCTTACAGGTGTGTTATGTTGATATTATTTAACTTCATGACAGCTTAAAAATACTCTGAGAGCCTTCTGCCATGCTCACTGAAACCAGTGGTAATATTTACACTTTTTTTAGCAAAGTTTTGACTGATTTTTTAAATTTCTAATTTTCAAAGGTCAGTGTAGTATGCTGATGAGTTTATATGATCTGGAGGATCTTAAAATTTCCTTTCGTTAGCAGTTCAGTGAATTTTTTAATCTTCCTTCTTGTAATGTGCCTTTTCTTAAGTCATTAGGTTTTCAGTGATGACAGTGTAATAGCAAACACTTTGTTCTGTACTGTTCCTGGAATAAAAGAAAATAAGAAAGGCCTTTTTCTTGCTGAATGTAACCATAACAGTAGGAATTCATGTCTATTTTAGATAGTTTTGTCGTCGTCAATAAATAATTGTGTATTTCTGTGGATGATACTCCAAGGGGACATTCACAGTGTCAGTGTACATGCTCCTCACTGCAGATCACATCATTGTTTTCCCTTGGCAATACCTGTAGGGATTCAATGCTGGACCCTCCCACATCCTCAGAGACAGGAGTGGGTGACAGTAGGAGTTGTGACATGCCCAGGGACATGTCTGCTCCTCCAGCCACTCTGCAGACATGAACCACTTTCTGCTTAGGCAGATTTTATTCTGCATGGTGGGTTATTCTGTGTCCAGTTCTTTATGTTTAAAGCAGTGATGTCTTTATAATTTACGTCTAGCGCTGTGAGACTTGGGAGGTTTGAATTCTATCTTTGATCCACCTGTGAAGTATTTTTATTGCTTAGGAAGTGATGCATTCCTGCTAAGTGTTCTATTTGCTATTCTTTTCAATTGAGCAAGTGCAGGGATCAGGTGCCTGTGTTACCCAGTAGTGGAGCTGGGAGAGCCGCAAAGGCATCAGCTGGTCCAGGTGTCTGAGGTTGCAGTGAGCTTCTTGGGCACTGCCAGGGACCAGCACCACTCTGTGCACCTCTGGGACCAGATTTTTTGGGATACTGTTCCTAAGATGACTCCTCAAGGAGTTGCCTGTCTCTTTCTCCGCTTGTCATGATAAAGACAAGACCTTTGGAGTCTATGGAGTAATCACAGGGTCTTGTGACATGGATGAAGCTTGTGTGGTGACACTGACTCTATAGCACCGGTTTACCAAATATACACCAAGATGTTTATGCATTTATCAGCTTTTTCCAGTTCAGCAACTGTGTGATTTACAGCTCCATCAGATCCCCTGGCACCAACTGGGGTTACTTCTGTAAAAGTGACACTTTGGTCTCAGTAGTAACATGCAGCACTTTGTTCAAGCAAGTTCAAGAAAGTGAAACACCAGAAATAATCTTAGACCCTCAGTACTGTGATACAGTCCCTCAAATGTGAATCACAGAATGTTGGGGATTGGAATGGACCTCAGAAGATCATCTAGACCAATCCCCTGCCCTCAAATGTGAATCACAGAATGTTGGGGATTGGAATGGACCTCAGAAGATCATCTAGTCCAATCCCCTGCTGGAGCAGGAACACTCAGATGAGGTTACACAGGAAGGTGTCCAGGCGGGTTTTGAATGTCTCCAGAGAAGGAGACTCCACAACCTCCCTGGGCAGCCTGTTCCAGTGCTCTGTTACCCTCACCATGAAGAAGTTTCTTCTCATATTTAAGTGGAACCTCCTGTGTTCCAATTTGTACTCACTGCCCCTTGTCCTATCATTGGTTGTCACTGAGAAGAGCCTGGCTCCATCCTCATGACACTCACCCTTTACATATTTATAAACATTAATGAGGTCAATGTGAATGTGGATACGAAAATGAATGTTGTCTTGGGCACTTTCTTTGGTGGGTGGCAGTAGTGGTCATTTGGAAATGCATCTTATTCCAAGATGAGGAAAAGGAGCTATGAGTTTTGTAAGAATGATTGTACCTGATGGGTTATTGTATTCTTTATGTAAATACTTAGGACACAGTTCTGTTTACAGTTCTGTTTACAGTTCAACTAGCACTAGTACCGAATGCCTCAGTTTAGCTGCTTATTACGAAGTAGGTAGACATATGTATCTCACTTCAGGATGTGGCCTCAGCTTTTTTTCCCCAACATTCTCTTCAGACAAGGCTTTGGCTTAGTGTTCTCCATCTCATGTGAGGAGACAGTGTTTAATGTACTACAGTGGCCAGTGTTCTTGTCAGGTTATGTTCAGATGAGTGGAAGGTTAGCTTAAGGTTTCTGTAATTAAAACATATGGAGACCCCTTGGGTATTTCTCATCAGTTTCCTGCACTTCTGTGTTGCTCCCCAGTAATAAAGTCAGTCTGAAATCATTTGACTTTCTTAGGAGAAATGCTATCTTTTGCTATTTTACTGCCTGTAGAATTGCTGAGGAAATATCATATTTTTATGAATGTGAACGTTCTATGCATTGATACAGCAAATTCATTCTCGGTGAAGTGAAATGCTTGGTAGTCTGGGGGGCAGGAGGAGAATGTGTGTGTTTATTTTCATTATTATGATTCTGACTTGTGATTTATCAGATTCTATTTGTTCTGAACAATGGCGGCTTGTTAAGATCTTGCATTGTCTTTGTTCAGCTTTCTCTGACTAACAAGACTCCTTGCTGAAGCCCAAATTAATCACAGAATCACAGAATGTTAGGGATTGGAAGGGACCTCGAAAGATTATCCAGTCCAGTCCCCCTGCCGGAGCAGGAACACCCAGATGAGGTTACACAGGAATGTGAAGGCGGGTCTTGAATGTCTCCAGAGTAGGAGACTCCACAGCCTCCCTGGGCAGCCTATTCCAGTGTCTGTTACTCTCACTGAGAAGAAGTTTCTTCTCAAATTTAAGTGGAACTTCTTTTGTTCCAGTTTGTACCCATTGCCCCTTGTCCTATCACTGGTTGTCATCGAGAAGAGCCTGGCTCCATCCTCGTGACACTCACCCTTTATATATCTGTAAACATTAATGAGGTCACCTCTCAGTCTCCTCTTCTCCAAGCTAAAGAGCCCCAGCTCCCTCAGCCTTTCCTCATAAGAGAGGTGCTCCACTCCCTTCAGCATCTTTGTTGCCCTGATTGCTTCTAGAACATCTCTTTGAGGTACTCTAGGTTTGTAGCTGTGGCTGTAAGGTCCCTGGCAGCTGCTGTTTTCACTGGGACATCCTGGTTTTAGAGTTCTGGCCTGTATAGGAACATGCTGACATGTTAAGGATCTGCCATATCATGGCTTCTCTTTTTCAGTCACCAGGGCAATGTTCTGGTTTCATTAAAAAATTTACAGGCCATTCTTGGATACATTGAACATTTTCTCCTTTTGCTTCTTTCTATGTTATTGTCAGGGTGAGGAGCCTCAGGTGAGGCCTCCTATGGTTAAATTAAAAGCACTATCTGCAAAACAATAATTTCAAATGAACTACACAGAAGCAGAAGTTTATTTACCATGAAACAGTAATTAACTTTGGTCTCTCTAATCTGTTAGGGGCATTGGGACATAAACACCAATAACATGCTCAGGGCTACAATCGATGGCATTTGTGTTTTATGCATTTGGCTGTGTGCAATCCCTGCAGTCTTCCCCAGCATGCTGAAGGTGGCTGCTGCTCACTGTATTCCAAGCCTGCCACTGTTTATTTTTAAGTCTTGTAGTTTTAATTTGTATTACTTTTTATTGTTTTCAATTCATTTAGAATTAGAATAGTTTTATTTAATATATCAGCAGTGGGTACCTCAGTCAGCAAATGGTCTGGTTCCTTCAACTAGAATATTTTTGTTATCTTGGTAACTTTGACACTGAATTATTATTTAATCATTAAACTGGACGTTTCTAGAAGTGTCAAGGGAATTGTATATAAATTAAATCAGAAGTTCTTTAGTACTGCTACTGAGACACAGGATATTTATAAAAGAATACAATTTCCTTGGGGTTCCTTCAGCTTTTTCTGTGGCCTTGATTATTCCCTCTAAGTTTTATGTCTGAAAGTACATTCTGTTACAAATGAGTGTTTTGGCTGAAGAAGCTAGATGCCGCTCTGTCTTACTTTAAGGGTTCATTTATTCTCCTTTGATATTTAACAGAGTTGTTGCTGAAGAGCGTCTGTAGATAATTCCTTTCATGGGAGAAAAAGACTGAACTGTAAGCCTGAATTCTAGCACCCCCAAAGTGAGATGTTAACTCTGTTTAACTTTTGCTGTAATTCTAGGAGCTTTTCTGAAAAGTGTACACCTGGAATACATGATTTCCTATGGTATAGGTTTCAGTAAATGTAAGGTAACTGACTCCGGTTAGGATTTTTTTTTTTTCTCCTCCAAATTGGAAGGAATTGTAGTTTACAGAGCACATATGTGTTGTTATCTGTCCTCTCATAAAGTAAAAGTAGCAATAAAAATCTTTCCACCTTTTCAGTAAGAATAATTTCATATGTCTATTATTTCCCTGGAAGTATGGATCTGATTTGGATGTATAGCTGACCAAGAGAAAGCAGAGTTGAAAGCATGAATTTTATGTTTAGTTTTCAAAATGGCAAGTCCACTTTTGTTCTGAGGTTTTCTGCTGTGGATCCAGTTGCTGAGAGTGTTGCTGCACTCACACTCATGAGCTTCCTCCTGTTGGACAGTTTAATTTTCTGCTGAAACAGTGTAAGGTTGTGGTTGTGCAAGGGAACGCAAGAGTTGCTCGCACTGGAGATCCTGCATATGAGGGCATGAAATTACGAGTTGAGGTTTGTGTAAAATGAGGAACTCTGTGGAAAATGGGGAATACTGGAACAGGGACTGGAATACAGCAGCAAAAGGTTGTGGAGATGTGGTCAGCTTTTTCCAAGATAATACATTGTAATTATTGGAGATTTGTTGCAGAAGTCTGGAGGCTATTCATGCATGGATCACTTTAGTCCTTCATTAAGTGGAAAGCGCAGAG
Organism: Nesoenas mayeri; assembly: GCF_963082525.1. Taxonomy (NCBI): domain Eukaryota; kingdom Metazoa; phylum Chordata; class Aves; order Columbiformes; family Columbidae; genus Nesoenas; species Nesoenas mayeri. Next base: position 15,681,128 of record NC_137541.1, read on the forward strand.
TCTTTCTTGGTCGACTGCAGGTGGGCGAGCGTGCTTTTGCCATCACAGCTGCTTGGGTGCAGAGTGGACTGGGAAGTCCAAAACAACTGTCTCGACAGTCTGAGGCTGTTTGAGGTCATGTTGCCAGGTGTTCCCCAGTGATATTCTCCTGCATACTTTATGTCAGTTTTTTTGGGTTCAGCCTTAGCCAGCTTATCTTCAAGTGTAATGTGGTTTCAAGTAGCTACTGAGAAAACATAGTTAAGTGGTGATGACCAGCATGGAAGAGTGATACAACTTGGAGTGTCCTACATGTATTGATGACACCTTCTCCAGCCTTTCTGCATCTTCTTGTAGTAGTATAAAACAAGAGGGAGCAGAACACTGTGGAAATCTGCAAGATCAATAGGTAGAAGAAGAAATAAAACTGGCTTTACAGTATGCAGGAAAAAGCTTGATTTGCATCAGGTTTTGTGTTCACCCATTTAGTCTCTTGCATACAGTAGTATTTAGTTCATAATGGCACCAAATGTGTATGTGTGGGAGGGGTGGAGGGTGTTTAGAAAGCTGGGAATAAAGATGCAATTTTTCAGTTATCGGAATACACTGTCTGCATTTACCTTTGGCTAAGGACTTTCTGAGAAATATTAGTTCCAAGCAGTAACAGTTCGTTAGCTGAATGAGTGGAGCTGTTTGTTTTTATTTTTAGAAAAAAAGATTAACTAGTTCTGTGATGATGCCTTCTTTCTTGTTCTGAGTGGTAACTTACCACACAGTTACGGACTTCTATTATTTTGGAATATAAATGTTGTAATCTGTGTTCTCAGCGTGATTACAGTCTCACTTCTTCAAAGGGTAATATTTGTAGTTCATCTTTGGCTTGTTATAGTAGTCTGCACCATTACAAATGTAGGTGAGTGATTGCTATGTTGAATGCTTGCTTTTTTACCTTAGTGTGTAGTACCAGTATTATTTCATAAGAGCAGCTTATATTTTGACTATGAAAAAGTAAACCAGCATATTTCATAGTCATGATTTGTCTTCTAAACTTCCTTTGGCTATCTAAAGAGAATCCTGTCAGCAAAAAGACTTAAAGGGATTACTTGGAATTGTTGAGAAACCAGATGTTCAAAATCAACCTTTTCAAAACTTGGCAGAAGTATTTTCCATAATGTCTTTTGTCTACCTGTCTTCCTGTTTTATCTGGAACCTGTTTAGTAAATTTGGTTTATCATATTTCTTGTATAGATGATTATGTGAGCATGGCTTACCCATTCAGTCAAAGCCAACATACCTAAAATCAGCATGCTAAAATTCCGGGATATAAGCTCCTTTAGCTTATTACTGCATTTCATTTTGCTGAACAGCCTGGGCCCAGGAGGAAGGAAGAGCATCTCATTACAGAGTATTTTGTAATGTAGAATGTAGGGCATTTCTGAAAATGGGTTCAGGCTTCCTTCCCTTGGTCCCACAGCTGTGAAAAGCAAAGGTAAATTTGCTATAGCAACCATTCTTTTAAAAGGATGACTCCGCCTCTTTTTTTAGGTGCCTATCCTCAGTTTGCTATTCTGAATCTCGTACAGATGCAGGGTTTTCTGTGAGGCCTGTTGAGATTGAATTTTGCACTCCCTTAGCTGCCTAGACCAAGTCTGCCCTGTACATGGGAACACTGGTTTTGACACGTGCCTCTGAGGGACTCTTGTAATTATGACTTAATTAGATGCCATTCCAAATACTCCTAGGAGTATTCTGGATTTAGTATTATCTGTACCTTCCTCGTCTTGCTCAATGATCGATCATACTGCTATTGGCAGATTTCTCACCTTTCTCTCCTTGTCTTGGGCAAATCAGTCCACGGCCAGGACACTGAGCTTGTCAGAGTTTGGGTTTTGTCCCTCACCTCCCTGCAGTCACTCTTTGCATGAGTCTTTGGCTTGGAGGTCACCTTCTCCTGTCTGCCCTTAATCTACATTTTTTTCTCTTTTCTTGAATGCTTTTATATCTTTACATATCCAGTCATCAGTGATTATTTTCTTCGTGTGTCACTCATAACCATTTTCTTTCTTACTACATCCTTCCTTTAGCTATCAAGATCTTGTGTTAATCTTTAAAACACTGGCATATAAAGTGACCAAAAATGTTGTTCTATAAAATAGCCACCTTTTTGTTTAGTTAACCTTTGTAACTCTTTGCAGATCTGTAACACTAGAACCTGCTCCCTGTTCCAGTCCAGTTAAATCATAGTGGTGCTCAGCTGTTTTACCTGGTGACCTGCTGGCAGACCTCAGTTCTGCTGTTTGTTTTCCCCTCTTGAATTCTGTGTTCCTTAATGCTTTTCTGAGTTCTACTCCTACTCTTCCAAATGCTCCTTTACACAGCATAGGCACTCCCCCTTCTTCTCCAGAATGTTAGTGCCTTGGAGAAGAGCATCTTTCATCTCTTTCCCTTCTGTATGTTCTTACTTACCTTATTGTGGTGGGTTGACCCTGGCTGGACACCATGTGCCCACCAAAGCTGCTCTGCCACTCACCTCCTCAGCTGGACAGGGAGAGAGAAAATATAAGGAAAGTCTTGTGGTTTGAAATAAGAACAGGTAGAGATCACTCAGCAATTACTTTCACAGGGAAAACAGACTCGACTTGGGGAAATGGACGTATTACAAAACCAATCAGAGTAGGAAAATGAGAAATAAAAACATCTTAAAAACATGTTCCTCACACCCCTCCTTTCTTCTTGGGTTTAACTTTATTTCAATTTTTTCTACCTCCTCCCCCAGAGCAGCACAGGGAGGATGGGGGTTGTGGTCAGTTCATCACACATTGTCTCTGCTGTTCTTTCCTTCCCACACTCTTCCCCTGCTCCAGCGTGGGGTCCTTGCTGTGACAGACAGTCCTCCACGAACTTCTCCAGTGTGGGTCCTTCCCACAGGCTGCAGTTCTTCATGAGCTGTTCCAGTGTGGGCCCCTTCCACAAGGTGCAGCCCTTGAGGAGCAGACTGCTCCAGCCTGGGTCCCATGGGGTCACAAATCCTGCCAGAAAACCTGCTCCAGCCCAGGTTCCTCCCTCCACAGGGTCAGAGATCCTGCCAGGACCCTGCTCCAGTGTGGGCTTCCCATGGGGTCACAAGTCCTGCCAGAAAACCTGCTCTAGCCCAGGTTCTTCCCTCCACAGGGTCAGAGGTCCTGCCAGGACTCTGCTCCAGCGTGGGCTTCCCATGGAGTCACACAGGTGGAAATCTGCTCCGCCATGGACCTCCATGGGCTGCAGGGGGACAGCGGCCTCACCATGGGCTGCACCACGGGCTGCAGGGGAATCTCTGCTGCACAGCCTGGAGCACCTTCTCCCCTCCTTCTTCACTGGCCTTGGTGGCTGCAGAGCTGTTGCTCTCACGTTATCTTCATTCCTCTCTTCTGGCTGCTGCCTTTCCCTGCAGGTTTTTTTCCACCTTCTTAAATACATTATGCCAGAGGTGCTACCACCATTGCTGATGGCTCAGCTTTGGCCAGCAGCGGGTCCATCTTGCAGGCAGCTGGCATTGCCTCTATCAGACATGGGAGAAGCTTCTTGCATCTTCTCACAGAAGCCACCCCTGTAGCCCCCCCACTACTAAAACCTGGCCATGCAAACCGAATACACTTATTTACTTCTGCTGTCTTATGTCTGACTCATTCTTATATCTCACCTTCAAAGTTTTCTCAAACTCCAAAATTTGAGTACCTCCTTATCTGGCATTGCTCTACTTGTATTTTTGTATTTTTCTCCCATTTTCTTTCTTTTCTTTCTTTCTTTCTTTTTTTTTTCTTTTCTTTTTTTTTTTTTCTGTTGAATTAATAGTTCCATGTTTTACTTTGCTAGGTTTGTCGTTTCAGTGGTGTCTTTTTGCACACGTATTTCATATTTAGCCCATCATTACAAATAAGTATTTTTAATAATTTAGCCCCAAATACACATATTTCATTTAACAACCAAAACTAATGCCTCCTTTTTCAGATATTATGCAAGATTGAGGGCAAGACATGAGTGGGCAAACCAAAGGAGAGATTAAAAGAGATTAATGGGTAATAAATTAATTCAAATGTCTGTTTCTGATTCCTCTTTATGGTATTCAATATGTATAATTTTGCCATCAAGTTCAGAAAAATTGGCTATGGTCGTTTTTCAAGAACTGGCTAAGTATGCTATTGACCACTTTAATGTGTCTTCAAATGTACTAGAACTCATCTAAAGAGTTTCTTGCTGAAGTTTACATAGTTTAGTAAAAATCAACAGCAACTCTTATAATTTTTGGCTGTATTATATGAAACTTGATGTGATGTACACTATAAATTACAAACACTGTCAGACTAGACAGATAATTCATTTTGGGTAGGAACAAGCTGCTGTTGTTGTTTATTGCATTGTATATAGTTTCTTTAAACTGTACTACGTTACTAGTTTAAAAATGCAAATATGTACATCTCAGGTTGTAGGCTCTGGAGATGAACAGTTGTAGCTTCAGTTTTTAAAATGTTTGTAGCAAATCAGGTTTTAAAGCTGTTTGTTATTTTAATACTGAATTCAGAATACTGAAAAATATTTTGATGTAAAATATTTAAATCTGATTGTAAAAAGCAGATGCAAAATAGGCAAAAAGACTAGGTTGTGTTGTTCAGAATATGTTTTCTCAATTGCTGCAATTTATCTTTACTTGCTTTCTATGTAAGGATGAGTTTTCTAGTGGGAAAACAATGTACACTCTTTGAGATCTTTCTGATGCTGACTTTTCAATAAGAAAAAAAGCTGTAGTTGATGGCCATGAAGTACTAAATATGGGAGGAAGAGCTGGGGGCAGTTCTGTTTTAATCTTGTGGTATTAGCAAATATAAAGTGGAAACGTATGCAAAGAGAGCTGTGTCTGCTCAGACTTTGTCAAATATTTATGCGTATTTCAAGTATGTCCCAAAAACCACACTGTAGCATCGTGAGCTGCTTGGACTCCTATGAGAATGAGAACAGAAGGTTACACAAGTCAACACCAGAGTACAGTATGTTGCTATATGTTATGCTACTCCATATGCTAGATTGGGAAAGCTTATAATATAGTACATGCTATATACTGGCAAACTCTTCTAGTGGAAGTGCATCTTACTTTTGTAATTATTTTATTCTTTAATAACTACCTGTAGTGTCCTGGACACTGTAATATGTATTTGTGCTGGTTTTCGCCAGCCAGCCAGATGAAGTTAAGCATGTCCTGAGAAGCCAAGTAAAACTGTCTCCTACCATCAGCCAGAAGCCTGGTTGTTTGTTTTTTAGCTCCATCTTGACAAATTACACAATTATGGAAAGAACTGAAATAGGACTAGAAAAAGGACGAAGTACTATGTAAGTCCTTAGGGAAATTCTGTTAAAACCCTTTCTGTTTCCCTATTTAAAAAACAGGGAAGTCTTTTCAGCTCCTTGCGGTGAAGTTGGAACACACTGTTTCTGTGGAGAAGCCTATTTAGCGATTCAAACCACTGTGATTTCAGGGAAGAGTGTACATCTTTGACCCAGCGAGGAGCATGCTGGCTGCAATGCAGCTTGCTTTGACCTCTGGAGTACAGGAGGTTACTGCTGTCTAACACGTCGCAGTTTTCACTGTTAAATACCAAATAACATGCCCACACACAAATAAATCTCTTGGGATAAAGTTATCCAAAAATGTCTTGTGTGGGCAATCATGTTTCTTCAAATGGGCTTTCATAGTGTTCAGTACCATCTTGATGAAATCCCTGCTTCACCATGAGGATTGGTGAAATATGAATAAACCTCATGTGCACTCTTGAATGGGGAATCATTGGGAGGTTCTGTGACTCACTGTTGGCATGGACCTCATTCAAGACGCTACATGTTATATTAGGCACTTCACGTTACTCGGAAATGCTGGAGGAAATATCTTGAAGTTTGACTAATTAGAAATAGCATTGGTAGCAGATGGACGAGAGAAAATACTGTGTAAAAGTTGATTGTGGGAGTGTTTGATTTCTTGCAAGCATGTAGTGCAGGCTGAGCAAAGTCTTCCAACTCTGTCAAAAGGTTCTGGCGTTAAGCTGCGTAGCTGAGCACAAACTCAGTATTTGGTATGTGTTCGTGACTATCAGGCAAGCTTTGGAGAATTTCAGTCTATATGCTGAAAGCAAGAAGAGAGAACTGTCCTTCATGAGCAGCTGATCTTGAAACAGACTGTCTTGGCCATGCTCCCAAGACTGATTCAGTCAGTCCCCGCCTGATGAACTGAAGGCCACCTACCAGATAATTAAGAGCAAACGAGCTGCCTTGATTTTATTCAGCTTTTGATTTTTAGGCTAGTGTCCTGAGCACTTAGTCATGTATGTGAGGTGGTGGACCAGTCAAAAGTCGCTACCCCATAAATCTGGTAGATTGGAGGGGAATTTCTTCAATTTTGGGTTTGTTGCATCTGAGACCTTTTTTTTTTTTTCTGAGCATACATACTTTTATTCCAGTTTGGGTAGCATTTGTAATGTTCTATGTCGAATGTAGTAATAACACAGAATTGCAAGCTATCAGGCATTTTGTGTATTAATTTGCCTAATAATGCTTAAATAAAGTTTCAGTTTAGTGACCCTATCAGGTGTAGGTGTTTCACAGATGCTTTCTTTTTAACAGTATCATGGGAAATGATAGCCCCAACGATCATGCTTTGTTCCAAATTAGCTTATATTTGAAGTATACTTAACTCCTTGAAATAGTCTCAGGGTTTTGCACAAATGGATCTCAGCAGCAGAGCCAGTTGGTATTGCCTTATTATGTCATGCATGGAATCAGATAAATTTTCTTATCTCTTCATGCGCTCAGATAGAGGGGAAAGTTGATCTCCTTTTCTGCGTTGTTCTTCAGTCCTTAAGTTTACTTAAAGCTCTTCAATCTCATCTTCCATGTGGTCCAGTCACAACCAGGTCTAGAAATAATGTGAAACTTGGTAGTTGTAAGCATCACACAGGGTTGCTTTTGTTTAAAGAAAAACTACTTACACTTTGGGGATTTTGGGGTGCAGGGCTCTGTTGCTAGTTCATCCTGCAGTGGTAAGATTTGGTGAGATGTTAAAAAATGGGTTTCTGTGTCAGCAACTTTGGAGGTCCCATAGTATTTGCGGTCCAGTTTGGAACTACCACCTGCCCTGCAAGGAGTCTCTACGCGTCACATTTCCAATCTGGGTTTAGTAGATGGAGAGAAGTATGTCCTGACAAAATGGGGAAAAATCTCACACTGCCTTTAAGTCACCATAGCAATTTCTGTACAGCTAAACCGGGGAAGTGACATTCTTGCTGTATGAGGGGATGGGCATAGCGGTCGTGGTTAGGGATGTTGTTCGGAACGTGTGGCGTGCTGCCAGAGCTGCAGGGGTTAGAGATGGTTGGTTTTCATGCTGCAGCCTGATTACTTGTGCTGACAAAACTCTGCTCTTGATTTGCCCTGAATGGGATGAAGAAACATCTCCACAGCTCTTTTTTTGCTTTATGACTTGGAGGTTCTGTATTTTAGAAAAGGTACACACATACTGATTTTTTTTTTCCAGCTGTGTTTTGAGTATAATACATTATTTTATGACTATATATGGATTTTCATTCATTTCATTATTGATAGCTTCTTATTTCCTGATACATCAAGGGAATAGATAGAGCATGACTTACATTTTTGGTGATCTGATGATTACTAACTGTATGTTAATTTTCATTTTATAATTAATTCATGTCTGAAGTGCCTGTATTTCTGGTTTTGAATATAAAACATATTTCCTAGCTGAAAACCAGAAAATTGACTTTACTTGGAGTGATGAGTTAGGAATTATAAAAGCTTACCTCTTCTTGCTGACAAAGCAATCCATCTAGAGTTGTGTGCACTTTTCAGCACATGTATTTTAATAATGCACTGCCTTTTGACAATTCAGACTTTTCTTACAAATATTTTGCATTGATGTATTTGGGTTTGTGCTTGTGTCCATCTTGGGAAAATATATGTGAAACATAACCCTCAGCTGGAAAAACGGAATAAAAATAGTTTCACTTAGTTGAGCTTGGCAACCAGTGGAGCAATATGTACAGTGTTTGTATCACTCTTTTTCAATACCATAATTATGCATGGGATTAAATAGGTCCCTAAGAATGGTATTAGGACTATGTTTTGAGCAACGATGTGAGTATTGCATTCAGCAGCAACATGTAGCAAAATGTGGCAGGGTGTTTGGGCATGATGAAATCACTGTGTACTGTGTTATGTCAGGAGTGTGGAGTGAGCTGGACAGATAGAAAAATAAAATGCTGAACACTATGAGCATTGCAGCCACCAGCAGTGCACCTGTGGAATCATAGAATGTTTCAAAATAATTAATGGACATGGTGCCAGTCAAGCCTTAGACAAAAGGAATGGGGAGCACAGAGTGTCTCCCTGGAATATACAAAAAGAATAAAGAAGTTGTGATATTGCACGAGCAACCCACTGTCATCATCAAATGATGAATTTCTTTATTTTCCAAGAAATACGAACTAAATGGAGAAGTGTGGAAACCAGTCTTGCAGGTTGTTGTAACTAACAGGACTCATTTCAAGAGAGACAGGGTTTATCTTGGCCAATGAGCCACATTTTAGATTAATCTCATCTTAATCTAGACGTGTAATACAGGATAGGTGAATCACTTTGTACATGTGTCCATTTCTCTCCATTGACTGTAATTGGAATCCAGGTGACTTCTGCAGATATGGTTCTGTACGTAAGAGGCATCTTAGCTTTAGATGCTTTATGTCATTAGGATTCTCATGTCCCAAACCACCAGTGTTCATGTCATGAAATTCAGTTGGCCGTAGTAACGTCAGAAACCATATTTCAAGAACAGAAGTAAAAACTATCAAGTTTCTCCCTGACACATCTAGTGCTGCGAACTTAGCAGTTAATATTACTAGACTATAAAGTCTGCAGGGCAGATCGCTGCGGTAAGCAAGGAAGGGAAGGAAATTCCATATTTAAAACACAGAGCCACAGACTGGTATAATATTTGTGGCCCAAATGAAAGTTGCATCCATCTGTGATTATGGCAAAAAGATAAGCCAAGGCAAAGTACAGAATTGTAACCAGAAGAGTAAGTTTCTCATCACAGATGATAAGAATAAATAATTTTAAAATTTGGACAGAAAGGCAGTAGCCAGGAGAAACTGCAGTTCTTAAATATATTGTCCATAATCAGTTATAAAGAAGGAGTATTTATTGAAGGCACTCGATGATAATAGTCACTGAGACTGACTTGAAATGAGCTTCTAGCAGAGAAGGGTGAAGTTGGAGCAGAGACACCAGACGCTACAGACATCTCAGGAACACACTCTGTTTCTGAACTGATCCTGCTTCAGGCTCTGTGAAAGGGACTGATAACGTGATTCAGGGTGGGCACGTATGAGGCTAAATTCAGTTCAGTTCATGTGGTTTGGCAGGCTGTTAAATTTTCAGCCAGACTTTCTGAGACCTGTAAATTCTGGGATGAAAACATCAAAGCTATTAAATTAATTTCCTGGTTTGTATATTGTTTTTCAATGTAGACGTTTTATTGGAGGCAAGGACAGGACATAACTGTACCTCAGGCTGAGATGGACTGTTTGTACCCCCAGCAGCACTCTGTACTGTAATAGGGATTTGTTGACTCCTATTTACATACATACACTAGGTCACAGAGACTGATACCAGCTCAAAGTAGAGATTTACATTATGATGGGCCATGGTGCTTACTTGGTGTGTTATTATTGTTGCTATTCAAATAAAATCCCCTAAAGTTTATTTCAGAGAAGACTGAAGTAACTATAGTACCACAAAACAGTTGGTAGGAACATTTTGTTTATGCAGAGGTAAAATATTATAGTTGTTCAACAGATTGCAGACTTCCTTTTGTGGGCATTTGTAATTATTTGGGACCAAATCCAGTTCCTAGTAAACTTGGTAGGAATCTTTCAGTCAGTTCCAGAGGGACTTCTATGAAATTTCTTTTTTTTGAAGATGCCAAGTTTTATAAAGTCGACATTTTAGTGTTTTCCAGATGCCTCATGTGGTGAGGACCAAGACTTCCTTGAGACTCTGCATAATATGTGCAATTATATGTTTTGCCATTAAATCATCTCAATTGGGTTGGATAATGAGGACATTAATGGGTCTAGCTGGTCACTACTTTAGAGTTTGTTTGTATAATAACATAGGAAATGTGGGGAATAAACAAGAGGACCTGAAATCTTAATCCATGAGTGACATTGTGACTGAACCAGCACAGCAAAGACACAGTGGGAGGACATGGAGGAGGATGAGGATTTTTCTGTTGTGTATTGGGTTCAGACACTTGTGCTGTGACCCCATTGTAGGAGGGGTTGGACACTCTGGTGCTCTGTGAGTAATACTAAGGGGTAAGAACTTGTGGGCTCCATCATTACACAGGCATTGCACAGACCACCAAACAGATCAGGTAGGTGGGGATTTTTATTGGCAGAGTACAGGGGATGGTGGTGATGGAAGATTTCAATCAATCAATCATCTGTTGGAAATCACAGAATCACAGAATGTTAGGGATTGAAAGGGACCTCAAAGGTCATCTAGTCCACTCCCCCAATAAAGGAGAATACCAACTGCCCAACATGTTTTGCAATGCGCTTAGGACCAAATTTTGAGATGGTGGGAAATGCAATTGAAGGGGAAGTTATTGTATTTGATACCAACTCTAAGCAAGAAACTGTTCAAGAATAGGGAGAGAAAAGGCAGCTTGAGTAAGAATAACCCTGGCATGACAGAGCTTACAGATTTTGGGAGGGGAAAGAGGCTGAGTAAAAGAATCAGAACAACAGGTTTCAAGGGGTATTAGAGGACTGTGGGCATAATCTCTTTGGAAAGGAGTCTGGAGAAAAGTTGTTAAAGGAATTGGTTTTTCCTTAAAAAGAAAAAATGCAAATTGAGGCAGCATAGGAGAAGGACAAAAAGAATAGGAAAATAAATCTGTCTAAAACATAAGCACCTTATTTATATCAAGTACAAGAAGGAAGCAAGTAGGAAATTAAAACTAGGTTGGATTATTCAGAACAAGTGCAAAAGAATAGCAAAAGGGGGGGTTGTAAATCAAAGAAGCCAAGGCCAAAAAATGTGAACAAGAAGAGGCTGTGTACTAGAATGAACATGAAGAGTAACAGAAATTGTTCTGCAAGTGTATTTCTGGTGAGAGCATGTTCCAGGAAAGTGTTGCTCTGCTGCTTAACAGAAGCACGTCAGTCTTCACTAATGGTAGTAAGAGCATACGGAAAACTCAGCCTAGAATAGAAAAAGGACACATCAGAGAGTACTTAACATGTTAGGTGTTCCCTGGTTAGCTGTGCCTGAGACACGCTATACTTGGAAACGGGAAGAACTGGCTAAATCAGTCTCAGCCCTGTTAGCATTTACCATTGAGAATCTGAAGGAGAAAAATGAGAGAGTGTGAAAAACCAGAAAAGTAGGAAAGCCTTAAAATAGTGGCAGAGCTGTGGATGGAAGAGGCCTATCACAGATTTACAAATCATTTTTGTTCCTAAGGAAATTACAGACAAATATTCAAACATTTTGTAAGTACCTGGAGGAAAGCAACAAACAGTAACCGGCATGTGTTTGTTGGAACTACTGAATACCTGATAACAAGAGATTAAAATCTGTGGATAAAAGAAAAGGAGCAGATGTCCTAGATTTTCATTTTAAGAAAGTTTTGAATGCTGTCTCTCAAAACTCCCTTATCAACAAGCTCGGGAACATTAAGCAGTAAGTTGCGTGGGATACAGCTGCAAAACTGGGTGGATAAGGTAACCTCCAAGCAGCTACTGCTGTTTCACTGCCCTGTGTGTTTTCCACAAGAGTTTATTGTAGAGATTGTTGTGGTTTCTTAGTAATAATCTGGATTACGTATTAGAGAATATGCTTATTAAATTTGCAGTTGTCACACAATGGAGAGTGGATTGGAAGGATGCTGGAGAACAGGATTAGAATTGAAAATGATCTTGACACGTTGGAGGAATGGCTTTGGGAAAAAGGCAATATTAATATTTAATAGGTGCAAGTGCATAGTGCTACACTTGGGCAGAATAGCCCTATACAGGACACAGGACAGCTGGGTGACCAGTGGGTTTTGAAAATGATACATAAGTCATTAAGATTACATGAGCAAACATAAGCTGTTATGAAAAAGGTGTGGATGGATGAAAAAGACACATAGCTTGCAAAATGTGTGGAATAATTGATCTGTTGTACTCAGTACTCTGCTCAAATACTGGGTCCAGTTTTAAGCATCGCATGTCAATGAAGATAGGGCTAATTGGAGGGACTTCTGAGAGTGGCAGTGGGGATAGTTAGAGAGCTAAAAAACATGACTTGTATGGAAAAAAATGAAGAACCAGTATTATTTACCTTAAAAAGTAAAATATAGGTAGGAGAGAAAGTTTTCCAGTATGAAAAACAAACAAAAAAAAATACTCAACCAAAGAAAAAAAAACAAAACTAAAAAACCACACCAAAACCCACAAATCAAACCAAACAAAAACAACCAAAAAACCCGCAACCAAAACAAGAACAAAAAATGCCAAAAAAGCACCAGCAACCCCCAGATCACCTTGAACTTGCACAGATGAAGGATTTCTGCCTCCAGCGTGGAAAACTTAAATTCTAACAAGAAAGGATGTTTAGCCATCAGGAGAAAAAAATAATAATAAAAAAAAGTAAGATAAGATCATTTAGAACAGGTTAGGTGAGAAATTTATAACTATATTAGAGGTCCTTTAAAATACAGAAAATTGTCCAAAATTATACAAGCGTAGCCTTGTTTCACCCTCGTTTTGGAGATGACCTGCTACGGGCCCTGTCAGCAGTATCTTCTGTGGTTCTCTATTGAGTGTGTTACATCACTGTGTATTATTACTGTGCCACACAATGCATTTCTGTTGTGTAAATTTTGTGAAACATTATTGTACTTTGAATTAAGATTATACTTCTTTTATTTCAGTGTGTGCAGAAGCTTACAATCCTGATGAGGAAGAGGACGACGCAGAATCTAGGGTATTTAATACTTTGAGTCAAATACTTGTTTTTTCAGTTCTCAGGCATCCAATTTAGGAAGGAAAATGTAACCAGCATTACCATTCCTTTCTAAAAGCATCCTTATTATAATGTACTTTAATAACCTTTTGGGTTGTCATGCTAAAGGAACATTTACACATTCTCTGTAATAGTCACCTCTGTAGGACCTGATGGGAGTATTGTTCAAAATTACCACACCTTTGATATATGGTCTGTTAAGGAAAAATTTCTGTGCAATTATATTTGCCCAGAGAGCGCCTGCTCCTAAATGTACTTACTTGATGTCCTCATAATCTCGAAGTGATTTCCTCAATATTCTAGTATTTTTCGTAAGGCAGAAAAAAAGTAAATTATAAAATCACTAAGATTTTCAGATGTACAGGGCAATAACTAATGAACTATATTAACTTATTTTACTTATGTCACCCTTTTAAAGGCATTTACTTAGCTTTTAATATGAAATGGCATAAGTATGACTTTTACAACAAATTTAAATGTTTATATTCTACCTAATTTCTAGCTTGTAGAACTTTCAAAAACGTTATCCTGCAGTATCATAGCTTTGAAACCTGGCATACCAGGTTGTGTTGAAAGAGCAACTTGATCGATCCATTAAGCAGACACTGGTAATTTAGTAAATCTCTGGCTCACTTGGATAGTGCCAAGTTTATTGTTTACTTTGTGGAACTTCTAATATAGATTTAACTTTGGGAAGTAGTCATGGGAAAGGGCTAAATATAACAGTGATGCTTTTTGTAAAACATGCACGCTCCAAATTTGATTAGAGAGTAGTGGAGCAATAGTTTATGCAGCAATAGTTCAGATCAAGGTATCCAGAATGGCTTTCAGAAATGAACTCGATTCTACAAATGTAAAGATCATGTTAGCTTAAATACAGCAGTTCTTCGTTTGCTAACACTATGGCGATATAATGTTATCAATGAGTGTTCATTCAAATTCTGAAGATTTTGAAATGAAAGCGTTATGAAGCATGGCCAAAATATTGTGTAAAATGCTTAGCTGAATTAGCTCAGTCCTTCAGCTAGTGCTGCCATGTGATAACCACTTTAAAGATTTTTCTATTATACCCCTCAGATTATTCACCCTAAAACAGATGATCAAAGAAACAGACTGCAGGAGGCGTGCAAGGACATTCTTCTTTTTAAGAACCTAGATCCGGTAAGAGATTTTTGGTAATGAACAACGTTTAGCAGTGCTGCTAAGAATTAACTCTCTTGAACTTTTGAACGGAAGTTTACAGATTTGACTGTTTTAAGTTCTTATGTGAGCTTTTTTGACCACTTCACAAACACCAGAAATGCCATTTCGATAACTGATATGTCATATATAGAGAGCCTTTTGTTCACCACAATGAATGATATACATATATACATTAGTATGATTGTAAAGTATTGTATTTTCTTATTTTTAATCTTCTTGCTTTACATTGAAGTATATAAACTCATCAGTTAACTGGAACACTTAGGTCGTTCATTTTTTTTTCATCCAAAACGGTGCTGAGTGCTCCATCAAAACCTAAAATTACTCCTAAAACCCACAGCTTAGCTATACATGTAATTGAACAGCAAATTATCTAATAGAGAGTAAGAGAACAGCAATAGTGAGGTGTTTACGTTACTATTTCAGCTTAATACAGATACTGTAAAAATGCCACAGACAATTTTCTTCTGTGCAGATAATTTCTGTCTGTTGCCTATAAAAACAATTATGGGCTTTTAAGAAAGCTGAAATGCAGTGAATGAATGATCTGGATCAGAGAAAGGTGACAATGCTTCAAAAAAGCACTGGGCTTTTTAAGGGAAAAAGTGAGTGTATCAATCAACACATCCACACTGAGGATGGGCTGACTTGCAGCACACCAAGTGCTTTCTCAGGAGAATTGATTTGGTGCTGTCAGGACAGGGAGCATGGGGAAAGGGAAATAAGTATTAGAGTTTTAAGCATGAGAACACAAAGTTTTAAATTTTATTCAAGAGGGAGCCAGTAGGACGACCAGCCTGCAGCTCTATGTGGAAGTCAGGTGCTGTTACAGAGAATGCACACTAATTCGTGCTGCAGGTCTCTCACTCCTGCTTTTGTCAGCACACAGGCTGTTCCCTGTTCCCAGAGAGGCCCTGAGGACCAGTGAACCACAGACCCCCAGCTTTGCAGAACCCTGCAGTTAGAGCTATAGGAGGGCATCAAAAGTCTCACTTAGGTGCCAATAGGTCTGCATTCTTGGGACACTAGGGATCCTGACACAGATGATTTCCTAACTAATGCCCTCGTGCTGTCTGTTTAATGGGTAGTTGATTAGCTGTTCCACTATACTTGTTGAAGCTCAAGTCACCCAAACATTTGCCCCTTCCACTCCTGAATTATTTTGCTGCATATCTTCAGAGGAATAGTAGTTTGTGGGCATCTGCTCCGCATGTGAAATTGCTTTGTTGTATATCTTCCTTATTGTTGCTGTGTCCTGGCTTGCACTTGGCCAGATCATCGTTACATTAGCCCACCAATGGCGTTTTGGAGGACCCCTCTTGATTAGTCTCTAAACATTTCTCTCTTATGAGCCCTGTGACAATGGATTATTGTGTGCTCCTAGAATCTGCAGTTACGTTAACACTGAGCTACTGCTTTCCTGATTCTGGCTTTATGCAGTTTCTTGGTAGTATCTGCTTATAGTATCAATCCTCTGGATGAGATATGCTTTCTCTTCCAGTGAGAACAAGATCTTCTGTCTAAATCATAGAATAATTTGACTTGGAAGAGACCTTTAAAGGTCACCTAGTCCAACCCCTCTGCCATGAGCAGGGACATCTTCAACTATATCAGGTTGCTCAGAGCCCCGTCCAGCCCGGCCTGGGATGTCTCCAGGGATGGGGCATCTACCACCTCTCTGGGCAACCTGGGCCAGTATTTTACCACCCTAACTGTAAAAAATTTCTTCCTCATGTCAAGCCTGAATCATCCCTCTTTCAGTTTAAAACCATTAACCCTTGTCCTGTCATAACAGGCCCTTCTAAAAAGTTTGTCCTCATCTTTCTTATAGGCCTCTTTTAAGTACTGAAAGTCCTCATATGAGAGGTTCTCCAGCCCTCTGATCATTTTTGTGGCCCTCCTCTGGATCCTCTCCAACAGGTCCATGTCTTTCCTGTACTAAGATCTCCAAGATGCAGTACTATAGGTGGGGTCTCACCAGAGAAGAGCAGAGGGGCAGAATCACTTCCCTTGACCTGCTGTCCACACTCCTTTCAATGCATTCCAGGATACAATTGGCTCTCTGGGCTGCAAGCACACATTGCCGGCTCATGTCCAATCTCTCATCCACCAGCACCCTCAAGTCCTTCTCTACAGGGCTGCTCTCAATCCCTTCATCCCCCAGCCTGTATTGATACTGGGGGTTGCCCTGATCCAGGTGCAGGACCTTGCTTTGGCCTTGTTGAGCCTCATGAGATTTGCATGGGCCCAGTTCTTGAGCTTATCCAGGTCCCTCTGGATGGCATCCTGTCCCTCAGGTGTGTCAGCTGCACCACTCAGCTTGGTGTCATCTGCAAACTTGCTGAGGGTGCACTCAGTCGCACTGTCTGTGTCACTGATGAAGATATTAAACAGTACTGGTCTCAGTATGAACTCCTGAGGGACACCACTTGTTACCGGTGTCCATCCAGACATTGTGCCGTTGACCATTACTCTCTGGCTGTGACCATCCAGCCAGTTCCTCATCCACCAAACAGTCCACCAATCAAATCCATATCTCTCCAATTTAGAGAGAAGGATGTTGTGGGGGACGGTGTCTAAGGCTTTACAGAAGTCCAGATAGACAACATCCATAGCCTTCCTTTGTCCACTGATGTAGTTGCTCCATTGTAGAAGGTCACTAGGTTGGTCAGGCATGATTTGCCCTTGGTGACAGTGTGCTGGCTGTCTCATATCACCTCCCTGTCCTCCATGTGCCTTAGCACAGCCTCTAGGAGGATCTGTTCCATGATCTTCCCAGGCAGAGATGAGGCTGACACGTCGGTAGTTCCCAGGATTCTCCTTTCTACCTTTTTTAAAAATGGGTGTGATGTTTCCCTTTTTCCAGTCACAAGGGACTTAACCTGACTACCACAACTTCTCAAATATCATGGAGAGTGCCTTGGCAACTACATCACCCAATTCCCTCAGGAGTGCGATGCATCACATCAGGTCCCATAGACTTATGTAGGTTCAGGTTCCTTAAGTAGTCATGAACATGTTCCTCACAGTGGGAGGGACTTTGCTCCCCCAGTCGCTGTCTTGCAGTTCATTTTCACTTGAGACATGTGGGAAGAGAGATTGCCTGTGAAGACTGAGGCAAAGAAGTTGTTGAGTACCTCAACCTTCTCCTTGTCCATTGTTACCAGTTTACCAGTCTTGCTGATCCGGGGGGATACACTTTATTTGACCTTCCTTTTCTAATAGTAGTCATCAGCCACTTGGTCTGCAGGGCACAGATCTATTGGCTTTGCGTCAGCTATATAGTAATGTTTTGTAGATGTAGAGCGTTAAACTGTTCTAGTGTGGGCACTTGATAGAATTGTTTGGGGGAATATTGAGGGATCACTTCCCCTGTTAGTAGAGATGGTCTTTGGACTGTGCTGCTGTCTCAATACCTTATTCCCTTGATGTTTTGAGGTCCTTTTTTACTTCTGAATCAGTTATTTGTAATTGCTAATAGTTCCCACTGTCTGTTACAGGTCTTTAGCAGAAGACTTCTTAGCGGAGTCCTGCCCTTATGGAGCTCTGCAATCCAAAGCCTTGAAATCCACTCCTGGGATCTCCCAAGTCTTGTTTATTGCACTTTGCTCAGGATGTCCAGTGGATTAAGAACACTTCCTTCTGCTTTAAACCTTCCACTTTAAACCTTCCACAGACAGTGTACTAGAAAGTTGAATAAGATAATTTTTGTAAAGGAGTTTTTTATTTTTCGTCATAAAAGGCATTGGAAAGCTACTGAGTTCTGAAGATAGCAAGGAGGTTAAAATGTAGCCTTCTTCAGTCTGGCTTGCTTCTTCTGTGGAGCTGAGATCTGGAGTCCCCAGGGGACTTCTTCCACTCCTCCTTGTTCTGGTGCAGGCAGTGACTCAGGAGCTCTGCCGCTGTCATTGCAGTGATTGAGATGTTCCTGTCCCAGCTGTCTTCCTCACCTCTGCCTCTCCAAAGAGCAGCACGAGCACACGTAGTACCAGCTGCTGCAGTTCACTCGCTGGTGTATTACCAAAAAACCTCCATCTTGGAGGGAGATCGTATCTTCAGCTGCCAAAGCTAAAGTCTCTGGAACAAAAGTCAAGCCCTGTATGGATAGTGTCTCCCGCTCCCACTGTTGTTTTTTTTCTTGCATTGAACTTCAGCCTCTTTCTGCTACAGTTCTGCATATGGAAAACATTGTTTCAGAGATCAGTGAGTTAGAGGGGAAGAGACAATGTAAAGTGCTCAGTGGCTTTTCCCTGATGGCCTTTTAGCAAGGTGTCAATCACCGTTCCTAGAAAGGGCACCACTCTGGAATACAATATAACAACATGTCTTACAGCATTGATACTGAAACGAGTCCACCCTTTCTTAAAATGTTATCCCACCGTGACACGCTGTATTTTAATTTGAATGGAAGGATAACATAAGGGTATCATTGAAGCAGAAGGAAAAGTTGCAGTAGTTAGGAGGTGACTTACAGTACTGCTCAGTATTTTAATTAAAAAGTCCATCTGAACAGACAAGAGCCTTCAAATAAAAATAAAGAACAGCAGAACCATTTTACTTTGAGATGAAATGAGAGGGAGGAGAAAAAGATAACCTTCAGACTTCGAGACAATGTAGGACTTTCTAAACACACACAACAGTCTCGAGCCTGCATTTACCTGATAGCAGTGTTTGAATATCAGATAGGTAAACTTATGGAGAAGTGTCTATAAGTATCAATATCTCACATATGGTCTTTGATTGAAAATATAGCACAGTATAAAGGAACATCAGCTGTGGTGTAATTCCTTGAGCAGCATGCTATGTTTTAAAGCCCAGCTGTTCTAAATTCCTTAAAGTCTGTGAAGTTACTTGAATTTTCTTGAAACTTTCCTTAACTTTGTGGATTGATAAGGATGTGACTGGTCAACTAAAGTCAGTAGAGCAAGGAACTTCTGAGTTAACTCACTTAAATAAAAAGTACTTTTAAAGAATTGATGTGTTAGCAGTCTTTTCACTTTTCAGGGGACTTATTCACTTCCATCGTGTTCCTGTCACTAAATATCAGTTTTACCTAGTGTGTAACAGTATTGAAAAAATTACTTGAAGAGAAGAATATGGATTGAAATGTGCATGTGCAACAAGGTGAGGGAGAGAGGTTTTTGCAGAGCTCTTTGGCTGCTTTTTTAAGGACCATTTCAGGAAAGAGTCAAGAGAAATTCCAGGAGCAGAAATGTGTGGATGAGTGAATTAGAAGAGAGAAAGGTGCATTCAAATGTTTTTTTCTCCTTTCCCCACACTATTAACCTAAACTATGCTAGATTAACCCATTCCTCTTCTGGGGCACCTCTTCCTGTTCTTCTTTCCAGAAAAACCTCTTCCTATTAGACCACAGTATTATTTATTGTTCTTCTTCGGTTGCTTGCTACGCCATTGCCAGAGATCCTAGTATTACTTTTGTTCTCCCAGGAGGGCCATGGTGTGCCAGGCCACTTGCTCTGGATGCACCCACAAATCATCCACTGGCAGTGGAATCAGAAGCTGCATGTCCTCTTTTCCCTCCGCTTCCACTTTGTATAAGCCAGCAAAGAGAAAACAAGATGATGATGAGATGCCTTGGGCTATTACTGAGTATAAGCCCAAAGCTGCTGTTACTAGAATTTGTTCAGACAAATGGCTGTTCTGTCACTGGCATGAATAGCAGCAGTAGCTCATCTAGTGGCCAACATAGCTTTCTACACTTCCTTTTTACAATGCATTTCAGAGAAGTTATTATTTTGGTTTTATCTTTTAAGAGGAAACTTTGCTGGGGATGATGAACAACAGGGTATTGGGTTTGACTGTTGCAGCCCATAGGCCAGTAGTTAAAAAACTGATGAACCTATTATCAGAGTAATGAGGCTGGCTCAAGGGACTGGTACCATCAAAGCTGTGCTGCACCCTTACACTTAAAGTTTGAATCCTTTTGCAAAAATTCACAAGCAGTGTTAGGTCATCTGTCCTCATTCAGGGGAATTTTATTTTGGAGACCTTTGCCCTGCTAATGCTGTAGAGAATATTTCAAATAGGTCTTGACCCTTTTCTAAAAGGTAATAAATTATACATATTCTTCACAAATATGCAAGAGCAATTTCTGGGCATATTGCCACTCATGCACCTGGAGAATTATTATAAGAGAGCACAAATATTGATTAATCAATTAGAATTGATTAACTTGAAGGAAGATGAAAGCAAGCATAATGCAACTGTGTTTTATGAATAGCAAACTTATACTTTAGGCCAAAGCATTCCTTTAAAAGTGTTACTAACAGAATATTCTCATAATGCTCTTACATTCTTTAAAATTTTGATGAAGAATTAGAATTACAGCTGTCAAAGCAATTAATGGCAAGACACACACACACACATACATACAAGTGAGCCTAGAATGCCTGAACACATACTCTACCCTCTTAGGTGGCACAAAACTCTCTGCAAACTAATAGGTTCCCAAACAATTAGAACTGTGCTTAATCTGTTTTTTTTTCCTAGGGCAAAATTAATACTTACACCAGATCTAGCAAAAAGGGATTCTCTCCACCTTGCCTATTGTATCAGCACTAGTGTGGCCAGCAGGACTAGAGAAGTGATTGTTCCACTGTACTGGGCACTGCTGAGGCCACACCACGAATCCTGGGGTCAGTTTTGGGCCCCTCATGATCAAAAAGACGTTGTGGTGCTGGAGAGAGTGCAGAGAAGGACAGTGAAGCTGGTGAGGGGCCTGGAGCACAAGTGTGATGAGGAGCAGCTGAGGGAACTGGGGCTGTTCAGCCTGGAGAACAGGAGGCTGAGGGGAGACCTTATTGCTGTCTGCAACTACCTGAAAGGAGGTTGTAGTGAGGTGAGTGTTGGTCTCCCAAGTAACAAGCAATAGGATGAGATAAAATGACCTCAAGTTGCACCAGGGGAGGTTCAGATTGGATATTAGGAACAATTTCTTCACAAAAGGACTTGTCAGGCATTGAAACAGGCTGACCAGGGTGGTTGAGTCACCATCCCTGGAGGTGTTTAAAAGGCATTTAGATGAGGTTCTTAGGGACATGGTTTAGAGGTGGACTTGGCAGTGTCAGGTTTATGGTTGGACTTGATGATCTTAAAGGCCTTTTCCAATCTAAATGATTCTTTGATTCTGTTATCGGTTATTGATTATACCCTGCAAAGGAACTGCCCAACATAAGGTGCCTTCATCTTTCGTTTAAGAATTTTGGAAACTATATGCAACTTTGGATTATTTCTGCTCTTTTTTTAGCAAACTGCTAAAAAGAATGAGTCAACTTTCTTAGAGGGCTAGTTACAAAATATGAAAAATATGAAAAGTGTTACTGAGCCAGACTAATGGGCATGTGCGTGATATTTGAGAGGCAGAATTAACCTTCCTCCACACAGTTATATGTTAAGGTATATTCTCAAGGAAAATGTTATTCCTTGAAAAATATTGATTATACTTCTAAACACAAATTAGATTCTTTGATAGTGAAGAAATAAATGCCTTTTGATTAGTTTAAAAGTGGATAGAACACAAGGGAGCTAAATATTTTGAATTGGATTAATAGTGCTGCTAACATTAATATCACAGTTGCAGGGGAGTGTATTTACCTGGCTTTGTTCTGAAAAACAACTTTGGAGAGCTGTAAACATTAATTCTGTCATTTACTCTTCCTCTCCAAGGTCCTTACTTGTTAATTAAGAACTCCTTTTCTTTCCATGTTTTCCCTGCCTGTGTTTTACTAACTTACTCCCTCTTACTCTCTCTCTCTCTTTTTTTTTTCCCTTCCTATTCTGGTATTCTGTCTGCTTCATTACCTTCTTAATATCATGCTAGGCATTAATTTGCTGATATTTCTTATGGCTTCAGGTGATGATAAAGTGGCCAATAGGATGCTGTTTTAACTTGGGCTCATTTTAGTAAAATGGTTGTAGGAATAACGAATAAAGTGGTTTATGAACTCAGAGGCAATAGAAGTGTGGATTCACTTTGTTCATAGGATAGCCTTATGGTTGTGTCTCAGAACATGATAATTTTCACAAGTCACATGAGATAGGCAAGTCTTCTTGCTACTATTGTACTGAAGTGCAAGGCAATCTCATGCCTGTTTAGATTGTGCAGGATGTCTTGGATCTAAAAGGGAAATTTAACTGAGATTTCCTGTCTACCAGGGAGCACGCCAACAGCACACTCATCCTTATTTTAGGGGTATTCCAGAGCACATATAGTCCCAACATAGCATCCCATAGCTTGGGGACTCACTGCATCCAGCTTGATAGCTGGAGTTTACCAGCTCCTGTCAAATACCAGATTAAGATTGTCTTGGTTTGCTGTCAAAACCCACATCCTTTTAATTGTAGAAATGGAGTTGTGCCTTCTATCTCCTGAATACCTTCCCTTAAACAGTGGGGAAAGATATATTTCAGAAGTTACTTTTAACATTTGTCATTGTCTCAGCTTCCATTGATGATTGTGTCCTACTTCCTGTTTTATCTGTAGTGCCTTCATTGATTCAGAATGGACAGCACTGTGTCAGACAGCAAATGTTTATATCGGCAATTCAAACATTGATGCTTCTTAGAAGCCTCGTTGTTTAAGAAAGGCTGAGTTTAGTATGGAGAGCTTTGTTCTTTTATCTTTACAAAATGTGTCACAGTAAATTGATAGAGTGATATTAAGAAACATGTACCAGGCACAGTGGTAGCAAATCACTTGGTAGCCTGGCAGTTAAAAGAGCCACTGGCATTTGGGAAGGATGTGTCGTGGTCTGCCAGCTCTCCTGAACGAATCAAAAACTCTCTTGCAAGGACATGAGAGTATCTGGATTTTTAATCTGTGTGAAATATATACTAAATAAAATGCAGTTTAAATTATAGTCACTGCCCATTGTCTAACTGATTCTTTTTCCCCAAGGAATTGTCTTGAGATGTAATTGCCGTGTTTGTTTTGTTGACTTGAAATAAATTGAGGCTAACATTTTTTCAAGCAATGCAACATGCATCCGGAGGATAGTACTCATGTGATATGAAGTACATGTTAGGATAGCTCTGAGTGATTATTTGCAGTTTTTCACTTGAACTGGCAAGAAAGATGGAATCAGACCCTGTTCCAGGGGGATGTCCTCGGTAAAGTTATTATTAATGTCTGGGGCTTTGTTCTTCTGGATCTTCTGTCATGTCTTTTGCTTGTAACTGACCATAAACATGCACAAAATTTTGTATGTTTCAGATATGACATGGCAATACCTCAGGCTTGCACACACCTTACTATGCATGGGTATCACCACAGGCCTAGAGTCTTAAAGGCAGCTGGTATCTCAGTTTCACTTTAGTCACAATAAAACATTTCCTAACTCAGAGTGATTCTCTGCTTAGGTGTTATGCTGTTCATAGGCACCATTATAACTACCAGAGGGATTTTTTGACATTAAACTTCTGCTTCTATGCTAAGAGGTTCACGTGGCCACCATGGGATAAAGGGGAAGAAAGGACAATTTTTTGCCACAGGTATAGTGTTTAGAACATTTACTCACAAGATGACTGTCAGAGAACGTGGAGCCCCAAGTGAAGGTTTGTTAAAGAGCATCTGAGTAACGGCTGCTGAGGAGAGCTCGCTGGCAGGAGCACAGCAAAGAGGATGAACTGGCAGAGACGTTGCGGTTGAGGTATAGTTTGTGCAGACGGGAGTTTGAAGGGAAACTGGAAACAGTGTGCAAAACTAGAAATACAGATTTTGTTTGTCAGGAAATTAAGAAGGATGCCCAAAGGCAGTCTGACTGACTGCAGTAGATTATTTTTAAATTTTCCAGCCTTGTCACCTTTATTCAGTTCAGTAATCGGTAACAACAAACTACATGAGAGGACATTCTCTGTCCCTGAGGCCGTGCAGTGCAGTATGACATATGTACATACAGCTAAACTCTCTTGCACCTTCCTCTCCTAACTCCACCAAACCAAGCAACTAACCAGGGTGGTTTTATCTCTACTGGGAAGAAGCCCTGGCTCAAACGTTCCTCCAAACCCTGACCAAGGTTTGCCAGGAGGAGTGATAGTTGGCACAAGACAAAGCTGTACCAGCTGTGCTGACAATTGCACCAAGAGCAAACCAGCCCAGACTATACTGTGTTGGCGCTTGAGTCCATCCCCTGGTCCTGTTGAGTTTGTGCTTCATAGTTGCAGACTCTGATTCTGACTGATGTAAACACGCAAAAGAACTTTACAAGCACAATTAATTTAAGTTGGTCTAAAAGCAGGGTAGGTACCATCTTGATCTAAATAAGAGAGGGAAGAAAACCACATAATCTCCGCTTTAGGTGAAATGAAAGAGTCTATCGTGCTGGCTGCTGCTGGTAGGGGAGGTAACACTCCTTTACACTCCTGCTTCCCAGCAGTTAAATTCACATTTGAAAGCAAGGGTGATTGAGAGAGTGATGATGGCTGTAACTATGGCCTGTTTATTCACTTGTCTAGTAAATTATTTTGTGAAATCACACTCTGTCATTCAAGTCCAATTGTTAGAAAGACTTTTTGAGAGAAATGCAGTAACTACAATTTAAAGCAAGGAAATACCTTTATAAAAAGAAAATCTTGATACATGATTTAGTTTGTATTGTGAATGTGTCTTTCAGAAAATGTGATTTCCCATTCAGCCTCCTCGCTTTTAAGACAGTTAAAATATTTTCTCTATCACAAAGGATGGTGGTGAAAGTGTGCTTTCATGGCAACAACTCAAGGTTCCCATAATTTTCTATAAAATGTTCCTTTTTTGAAGCATTTGCCTGCTTCACAGTTTAGAATGAAAAAAAATCCACTGCATGTATTAATCAAAGTATGTAAATAAGCATAGAAACAATTGAATTTGAAATAATTTTAACTTTAGATATGGTTCTTTATATCCGTAGAGTGCATTATCCTTAAGCAAAATAGAATTATCTTTTTTTCAAGATGTCTTGGGATTATTTTCGTTTCCAGGGATCAGGGCCTATATAACCCATTTTTTGTGCATTGCTTGCATTTAAAGGACAACGCGTACCCTCTGCCCTCCCGTAAGTGTGGAGCATCCTCCGTGTTCTTATTTGTCTTCCAACAGCAGCCAAGGGCCCCTGGTTGCGGAGCCACTTTGCCAGTTCAGATGCAAAGCCAAGTGGAGGGGAACCTGCTGCTTCAAGTGCTTTAGATAATTGATTGATACTACGTCAGTTTTGCAGATTCTGTAGGAGTTCTTTTTAGTTTACATAGGGAAAACTGAAAGACTGAGGTAATATATGAATTTAAACATGAAAGTTTTTGTACCTGTCTATACTAAAAACATTACTAAATAGAAGCATAGTTAAGTGGTGCCTTGCTGGCCTGTGCAGGCTGCATGATGTCTCGCTGTATTTCACCATGATCAGCTGTACTGAGCATGGACGCTGCCATTCCGCTGTTATTTGTGCCCACACACAATGAACTCTGTGAAGTAAAATTGTACTTAGCTTCCCTTTTTTAAAAAGGCTCCGGTAACAGGGTAGTGCTGATATTTCTAAAAGCTTTGTGTATGTGAAGAAATTCGACAGATTAAGGGTGGAATTCATTCCACCTAATTTTATCTGTGTAAAAATTAAACAGTTAACTGTGAGTTATGGTGGACCTCTATCATCAGAGGGAAAAAAGAGGATCTCTAGAGGAGGATTCTGAGCTTTCTGGTGTGGTTATGGGCTGCCCGTGGGCTGCAGAAGGACTCTAGAGGGCTGGCTTAGACTGGTCTTGTTTAGAACAGCAAATGCCATCCTTCAGTGGCTGGAAATGCTGTAAATTGAACAGCTGTAAAATGTGCGGGGATCTAAATCCACAGGCTTCTCTTTACCTGGTTTTCACTAGAACTGTTTGTTAAGTGTGATACATGCTTTGTAAGTTTAAAAAAATGGAGGATAATTTTGTGTTGATTGTCAGAATTTTAGAGATATTGCTGGACAAACTGAAAATAGAATTTGAATTATTAAGTTAACTTTTTAGGATTCATATAATTAATCCACAATGAGCTGTGCTTTGGTTTTTTTTACGTCAATAGTAATGTTTAAGCAGGCTTACACCAAACAAGACAGATTATGTAATTAGTGATTTGTTTTTGTTATTAGACAGTCATAATTCAGATCTTGACATTTTATTAGTCTGTTAACATTTCTCTCTCTAAACATTTGTGTTCCATTCAAATTAACAAAGTAGTTTTATTACCATGTGTAAGTTCCTACTTCCAAAGGAGTCCAGTATTTCCTTACTCAACCAGAGTGTTGTATATCTTTGTAATTACATCCATCTCAACATTTTGCAGGCATTTTATAATCTAGATTTCCAAAATACTTCACAATCATTTTGAAACTTTAAATTCTGTAAAATAGTTCTAACGACAAAACCAGGTAATTGTATTTTTCGCAATATGGGATAGAGTTTTTTCTTTTAACTGTATCACGTTACACAATTGTAAAGGGTGAAATTCTGCCTTTGGATGCTCATGAGAAATTTATATTGCAGACAAGGTCTATGTTATTGTTAGGGATAAGAAAGGAAGCTGGAAGAGGAAAAAGCTAACCCTGAATGCTAAATAAACTGTCTTTCTGATTGATCCACACATTCCTTTAGCACAAACATTTTTATGTCTCTAAGCTTTATCTGCATATTTGGGAGGCTGAAATGTTGATTTGAAGAGTAAAATTTTTAAAAACAGATGACAATTTCTTGTCTTTGTCTGTGTTCTTTTAAATAGGAACAGATGTCTCAGGTGTTGGATGCGATGTTTGAAAAGCTAGTTGAAGGAGGGGAACATGTCATTGATCAAGGGGATGACGGTGACAACTTCTACGTCATTGATAGGTGAATCGCTGTGTCTTACCGTAGCACAAAGTATTATGCAAAAGTCCACTGAGAAAAATTTATTTCTCTATGTGCTTGTATTTAACTCCTACATAGGTTTGCATGGGAGAAAGAAACAATAACTCACGTGAACCAGTACAGCTCTGTCACAGCTACAGAGGGTGGTTTTTGAAAGGAGATAGATTTTTCATGTGAAAATATGTCCCTGTCCTCTTTATGTATTGCTAGATCCCAAAGGCTGTTTGCTTGGGTTTATCTGCTTGTTCTTTATTTTGTTTTGTTTTTACATGAAAAGAGATCCAACATAAAACACAATGGGAAAAGTTTTACAGCTCGAAATTTGAAATCTTACTGCATTTCAATACTCTCTGTAGATGTTCTCATTCACATTAATATTATTAGACCTTGAGTAGCTAAATCACAACTCTCATTTGCAGATCTGTACTGGAAAAAGCAGGTAACTAAGTAAAATCCTGGATATTGATTACTGTTGAATCCGTTGAGTTAGAAAGAGCATTTACTTTGGCATCTTTCACTAGTCTGTTGGCACAGGCTCCAGCCAGGCTGTCCCAAAACACCTTTTCTTATTTGTACCTTTAGTTTTAGGCTAACACAGTGATTTCTGAGAACATTTGAAAGGAATTTTATGCTAAAACTCTAGAAGAAATTGCAAAGATCAATATAACTAGCCAGTCAAAAGAGGTGATTGTCTGGCTGTATTCAGCGTTGGTGCAGCCTCACTTGGAGTACTGCGAGCAGTTCTGGGCCCCACAATATAAGAAGGATGGTCAGGTCCTTGAATGTGCCCAGAGGAGGACAACAGAGCTGGTGACAGGGCTGGAAGGAATGTCCTGTGAGGAGCGGCTGAGGACTCTGGGTTTGTCTCGTTTGGAGAACAGGAGGCTGAGGGGTGACCCCATTGCTCTCTGTAGCTTCCTGAGGAGGGGGTGTGGGAGGGAGGTGCTGAGCTCTTCTCCCTGTTACCCAGTGAGAGGACACATGGCAATGGCTCAAAGCTCTGCCAGGGGAGGTCTAAACTGGACATGAGGAAGCATTTCCACACTGAGAGGGTGGTCAAATCCTGAAACAGGCTTCCTAGAGAGGTGGTCGATGCCCCAGGCCTGTCAGTGTTTAAGAGGCATTTGGACAATGCCCTTAATAACATGTTTTAACTTTTGGTCCTGAAGTGGTCAAGCAGTCGGAGTAGATGACCATTGTAGGCCGCTTCCAACTGAAGACCATGAAAGTCTGCCAGGATTCTTCACTGAAGAGTCAATGTTTGTCAGCTTTGTGAGGTTACAGTTTGTCACCTCTTATCCAAAAAGCTGAAGGGACTTAACAGTGTTTTGTCAGCCTTGCAGTTTTTAGGTGCAGTGAATCACCTCCAACTCCCTTATAAATGAAATAATTGTACAGATTTTTGCATTCACATGATTTATCAACACGTACCATGCAAATATTCAGTACTGAACAAAGTGATGGCTCAGCATCAATGGGGATGGCTGTGCCATGTTTTACAAGATACCAGATTTTACTGCATTCCCAAAGAAAAAAGAAGTTACTAATTTAATGATGGGGAGAAAAAATCCAGAATATATTAGAGAAATATATATCTTTATTTCATAATCCTATGTTGCTTTTCATATACATTCCTTCTGTTTCCTGCATCTCCTCTATTTCTTACATTATACATTACTACTTTACAATATTTTAAATGTTAAATAACTTGTATTATTATTTCAGTGATCATATCATAGCAAATTTTTGCGAAGATTTGTTACATTTGTATTTAGTGTGTTTAAAATGAAATTAAGAAACAGATTCTAAGTTAGATCTTCATTTTTAATAAGTGCTGGTTATCAATACATCACTGTGAATCCAGTCTATCTTTAAAGTGCACTAATGTAAAAACTAATAATCCTATCCTTCCCTTTAAAAAGGAACTACTTTTATTATTTGTGAAAATGATTGAAATGTCTCCACAAGGTGTTTAATATAATTTAAACAAGCGAATGTATATTTCAAATGCTTTATCTTTGGAATTCATGCTATAAAAAAAATATAGTGAGAAGCTGCTTAGCAAAGATCAGGAATGGGTTCCCCTCACTGAATTTTTATGTATTTTATTAACAGAGGTACATATGATATTTATGTAAAATGTGATGGTGTTGGGAGGTGTGTTGGAACCTATGATAACCGAGGAAGTTTTGGGGAGTTGGCCTTAATGTACAATACACCTAGAGCAGCTACAATTATAGCTACCTCTCCTGGTGCCATCTGGGGTTTGGTAAGTGAAATACTTGTTTTAAGATATTCTTTATTTTAGTTATTTTATATAATTGTGCTGGTATGCTATATCAGCGTTTAAAAAAATGAATTATACGTTTGGAAAGTTCAATTTTAAAACTTTTGAGAATTCCCAACACAATACTGTCTTCTCCCAGAATCCGCAGAAGTAAACCTAAGGCTTTAGAAGACATGGAGTTTTAAAAAAATAATTTTGTTTTATTCTATTTGAATAATATTTTCCCAAATTGCAAACCACTTGGCAATTACTTGGACGCATATATAAAATGTTTTCCCACATCTTGATAGCAAATGCATTTAGTTCTAGAGTAAAATTAAAATATGAGGTTATTTATCAGTTATATTGCCTGGATCCTTGACAACAGTAATAGAATCTACTAAAAGAATAAAACTGGGATAGCCGTCTTCTTCAAGATGTGTGTATCAATCTAATGACTGATCCAAATGTAGCATTTTCCTGTTGAAGCGAAACACATGTTTTTTTCACCATCTCAATCCATATGACTTTGGGGATCGTGGCAGAGTTTAGGATGCTATAAGAATGGCTTTAAATTGGATTGGGCTGGATTGGCCAGCAAGTCCCACCTGTGGCCACAAAGGCTTGCACAGCATTTCACCTCTTGTCTGTCAGCAGCAGACAGTCATGTGAAGCTGAGAGAAGAAACCAGCATACGTGTAGTTTTTCCATCCGTCTGCTTCACTTAGATTGCCAAATAGTAAGGAATGTCCACTTGGCTGTGTAGGGCAGCAATGAGTCTTGTTCTGCTGAAACAGCAGAAAGTGGACTGACCTAAGACCCAGACCCCCACGTATTTTGGTTTTGTTTGTATAATAACATAAAAACCTCTTTGTGTACATATCAATATGAGCAGGACCTCAGGATAGTGAACTTTGTAAATTAAATGTTTAAATATTGAGGATTTCTTCAGTATTTTAAATTACCTACTCAGTGTTCATTGTGTAGCCAATCTGTTTAAGTTAAACTATGTACCTTCTGTATGTAAACTCTGTGCATTCGCTGCTGAAGGGCAGAGAAGATTTTCAGAATGTGAATCAGATCAGGAGCTCAACTTTAGGAGCTCTTGATTGACCTCTAGAGGAGTCTTTCTCAACTAATGTACCAGCCAGCTGGTTTGACAGCTAAACTGAGTGACTGAAATTGGGGAATTTGAACATATTCAGCCATTTGCAAAGTATTTTCTACCACATGCATATTTTCTGTTAATAAACCCTCTTTTTTGTGTTTACAGGACAGGGTAACGTTCCGAAGAATCATTGTAAAAAATAATGCCAAAAAGAGAAGAATGTATGAAAATTTTATCGAGTCATTGCCATTCCTTAAATCTTTAGAAGTAAGAGTTCTGTTGCATTATTTTAATGGCTGTATCAGAGGTACCTGATAAGATTCTGGTTTTGCAGACTTTAATTTGGAATTAAGATTTTCTCCACAGTAAAATTTTGCGTACTTTTCTTTGGGATATCTCTAAATCTTCAGGATAAAGAACTATTGATAATATTCTAATTTTTAAAAATATATATACATTTTTACCTTTCATTTTCTTAAGGATAATTTTACAAAATAATAACCAATAAAATTAAACAATGATTTAGGGAATTTCAAAATATTTTCATTTAGCAGCTATATTTTTACATGCATACTTTTCTGAAAGTAATTTTTGAAGACTTGGGATATACGGACTTCATACAAAAATGGAATCTTTGTCAAAACGTGTAGCTGTTAAGACTATAATATATCCTCTGGAACACTATTCAGCAGTTCTTCCTTTTTTAATGATTATCAAAACAGGAAAATAAAGACACTATTCTATGTAAAGGTTCATGAAAATAAATATGAAAGGTCTTTCTAAATGTAATATTGTAATGTTAACCAAATATTTCTTACATTTTCTTTTTTAAATGAAGGTATCTGAGCGTTTAAAAGTGGTTGATGTGATTGGCACCAAAGTATACAAAGATGGAGAACAAATCATTGCTCAGGTACACTTTCTTTCTACTTTCAGTTCTTCTTTTCCAATAGGGAACAATTATCATGTTATCTATAGACAATACATATTTTTAAGCTATTTTTGCTTTGTCAAATGAAACAAAATCAATGAATGTTGCATGTAAGAGGCATGATTATTTTGTTTCAGAAGCTAATTTTCCATTTACACTACTTTGAAAAACATCCCTCTTGGGAATTAATAAAGGAGTCAACATTTTTAGTATACTTAGAAATTCAAACTAAATGAAAGAATGATTGCTTGCAATAAGGAGCACTGAAGACTTATCCTGGTTTTGTTGTTAAAATATGATAATCTTTTGAGGAAGAATGCAAAAGTAAACCTTCAGAATAGGCAACTGAGATTGTCTTGCCCCAGAATAATTATTTGATATCAGATAGCTCTTGGAGGCTTTTTTACATTGGAAACTCTGTATGGGAAATAATTTAGAAGGAATACAAAGGTGGAGAAGCAGGAGTAAGGATCCTAAAATCTTCCATAACATTGTTTTTCTCTGCTTTTTGTATAAGGCACAGTCACCTACATCTTTTCATTAAAAGGCCTTGCTGTCAGCTCTGTTTGATTATTATGTGCCCTGAGTATGGTTTTCACAATAAAAGTGGTTTCTTTTACAACAGGTATCAAAAAGATGAACTTCAAGGCACTGGCTGCAAATATTTTAATGTTACCATTAAACTAAAAAAGAAATGTCACACTTCCTTTACTCTATTTTTTTCTTCTACAGGGTGACTTGGCTGATTCTTTCTTCATTGTGGAATCTGGAGAAGTGAGGATTATAATGACAAGGAAGGTAAACATCCCTAAAACACAGAATTTTCTTTTAATCTTAATCTATTCTAAGTGTTTAATAGTAATGCTGCCATTGTTGCTAACTTTGCTTATACAATCCTGAGTTCAACAAATCTCTCATTCTCTTCCTGTCTTTTTTTTTTTTAACCTGATATTTCAGGGTAAACAAGATGTAGAAGAGAATGGAGCAGTTGAAATAGCTCGATGCTCAAGAGGACAATATTTTGGAGAACTTGCTCTTGTAACTAACAAACCACGAGCCGCTTCTGCATTTGCTCTTGGCACTGTCAAATGTTTAGGTATTGTTCAATAATATTTTATATCTGATATATCTGGTAACCTCATCTGGGTGTTCCTGCTCCGGCAGGGGGATTGGACTAGATGATCTTTTGAGGTCCCTTCCAATCCCTAACAGTCTGTGATTCTGTGATACATAATCTGTCTGGTGGTTTTTATTGTGAAATGTGTCTTTCTGCAGAACATAAGATTTAATTAAATTTACCCAAATAAAACTTTTTAAGTACCTAATCTCTTAATGTGCATTCCTATTTACATTATTTATCTGCAGAAATGATTTGCAATTGGCAACTGGTATTAAAGACAAATTCTCTAACATTTCTCTGATTGCATGGAAGTAAAAATTGTTTCAGGGTGGTACAGAGAGTATTGCTGCAAAACATTTGTGGCTATCAGATAAGTGTCTAATACTCCGCAGAAAGGTAAAGTATTTATTTTCTCCGTAGGCTGACTCTCATCCAAGAAATAACTGTGGTAAAAATCCTGTGCATTTTATCACCACGACTTAAGCTTTAACAAATTATTTGTCTTCACCAGCTGTTAATTTAATGATTCCGTCACACTGTTGCCTCCTGACTCAGGAAAAGAGTAGGAGCTGTGCTCATAGACAGCCCTTCACATCCGTTGCTTTTCATGGTCTAATGTTTAGCTCCTAAATATTTGTGTCTAATTATGGGAAAACTGTAAACAGCAAAGACAGATTTAGCATTCTTGAGTGACAGTTTGATTACCAAGCCAGTAACCACAAAGTTTCTCGCTTGCTTATAAAGGGATCATTTTTTAAAATCCTTATCCCCCAACATACAGGGATGATCAGGAAATAAAGATCAAAGACGATAGAGAGAAAAGAACAAGGGGCAGTGGTGAGGAAGTGTCACTGCTCAGTACAGGGTAAGAGCTCTGGCACTTCCCAAAGAGCAGAGATCTTGAACTTCTCTCAGGAGCCAAGAGACTGCAGGCCACCAGGTTGGAAGCTGGTTGAAGTATGAAGTTTCCTCCCTGGCCTTTTGGCTAGGACTATAGAGGATAACATTGTGTGATCAGGTGAAGAAGATACTCTGGTTGGCTACACATTGACGTGACATGTGAATGACAGTTTTCAACTTTTTGTACATTTGCAGGGCAATCTATTACAGTTTCCACTGTGGGTGGAAACATGTAAAAGTGGCAAGGAAATACACTGTTAGACCCCAAACACAGCCAACAACGTCAGCAAAGGATGTGGGGTTTTTTAATCTCAAGGGTCTTAAAACTGTATTCTGTGGAGGAATCCAGGGCCCTCCAGACTTTGCCAGTAGCTCTCGAGTCACATAAATAAGAAACCCAGCAAACTATAAGTTTAGTTATGAACTTTCAAGACAACAACCTCTTGGTTGTTCTTGGCTTTGCTACAGTAAATGGTTCTCCTCTGTGCAAAGAAAGTATATACCTTGGTAGTATCTGTCCTGTTATCATTTAAAATTTTACATTGGAATGCCATAAACACCCAGACAAGCATGTTATATTCTTTCTCTTTCTCTCTCCTTTTATCTTAGTTATGGATGTGCAGGCATTTGAAAGGCTTTTGGGACCTTGTATGGAAATTCTGAAAAGGAACATTGCAAACTATGAAGAGCAGCTAGTTGCTCTGTTTGGATCAAACATGGACATTGCCGATCCCAGCGCGTGAACTAAGCATTGGAGCAACAAGATCTGTTACGAGAACATAGCACAGTAGTGGTTAGTCCACTGAGAAATTGTCTCTCTTCCTATAGATGCCAAGCATTTTTTGTGATTTTAAGAGTGGGTTCGGGGGTATTTTTTTGGACTTATTACAGTGGAAATACTAGGAAACAAAATACAAATTTAATAAATTGTGGGCTTGATTTTTGAAAGTGCTCAGTATGGGTGGTTCCACCTGGCATTAAGACAACCTGTAGTAGTACAGCACCTTTGAAAATCAAGCCTTTCAACACAGAAGGACCTCCTTAAAGAGTAGATTTCAAAAAACCCACATGCGATAAAATTGTTAAACCAGCTTCTGTTCTTCAAAAACGTTACTACTTTTCTGGAAAGACTGTTAGTTTGAATGTGATATGTTGAAAGTATTAGTGCACACAAAGTGTTTATTATGTATTAATACAGAAGATATACAGTAGATATTACTTTCTGACTATTACAGCTGTCATGGTTTTATGTTGCGTTTATCACAGATGTAGGGAATCACAAGACTAATCGTAAAATAAAGCATGACAATGCATTTTGTGTAACGCTCATAACTAAATCTGATTTTTAACATTTTGTAATTTGTTTTAAAGTCCTCTTTGTTTAATATGCCATGTTTCAGCACGACATTGTAATATCTTATGCAATTTAGAGGACTTGTATATTTTTGCAATAAACTGCATTTTTTATTAGTTACATGTATTGTGTACAGTCTAGAGTGAGGACAGCTGACATACTTAATGCTTTAAAAACAAAGGCATAGGTCATTGTCATGTTCTACCTAATCATATATAACCTATATTTTTCCCTTCTCCCTTGTTTTATATTTATGCATTTTGTCTTCTCTATCTATGCTTGTTCTCTAGTTAATTTTTTTTTAGATCTCACCTTTTTTATCTGTTAAATCTTTTACCTATTTCAAATGAAATGATCTCTGTATATCTCTCTCTTCTTGCAGTCGAATTTTAGCTGTCAGAGACCAGACTCAATTACTGAAGTGATTGATATCGAAAGCCATGCTAAACTAAGCTGCTCCTTGAAAAAATCCTTATCAGGAAGTACAAAAATATTTTTAATTTGGAAGGTCAATACTCCAAAAGCTTTGTGCAGGTCTGGGAAGTATGTCATTGTTAAAGCTAACATGTCATGCTTTCAAAAACCTGCAAGTCATCATAAAATAGTATCTTTTTAGCCATAATAGCATGAGATACCTTCTGAGACTGAGGAGAGAGAATATCGTCTTGATTAGGAGCACAGAGCTCATTGCTTACAAGGGTCTGTGGCTGGAAATTTCAGGCACAGTCCAATTTTAATACTACTTACTGACATAACTGTTGATGTACATGGAAAGCTAGTGCACATCACGGCAATTGGCAACGGTGCTGCCAAAATGACACTACAAATATTGTAGGAAGGCTGCTTGTGCCCCGTTTCAAACATCTGAATTATAACATCTTTCCTTCTTAGATAATGACTTTTCTAATGCCATATATTTGTGTATGTTGATGTAATTATTATCCTATAGTTAGTGACATGTTCTGACAATTTGTATAATCATACTTGCATATGAGATTATGATTATATACTATGATAACAATATATAATTTATATCATACAGTATGGTATAAATTATAAGTCAGACTCCAAACAAAATACA
This sequence comes from Nesoenas mayeri, assembly GCF_963082525.1. Taxonomy (NCBI): domain Eukaryota; kingdom Metazoa; phylum Chordata; class Aves; order Columbiformes; family Columbidae; genus Nesoenas; species Nesoenas mayeri. The sequence continues at coordinate 15,717,053 of NC_137541.1, forward strand.
ATCTGAGCAAAATTTACAAATGTAGTTTTATTTTTTAACCCTGGAAACATGGTATGAATAATTGCACATATGATAATTTGCCTTTGTACTTTTGATTTATGGAAAAAAAGAAAAGCCTGTTATACTAGAAGGAAATACCAGGTAACCAAAATCTACACTCTCGTCATTCTGTATGCTTAATCTCTAAAAGCTACCTATATTTTGCACTAGCTTGATGTCATTATGAAAAATGCTAGAAATTACTTGTATGGCAGTAAACTACAATCAAGGCCATAAATGCCAGTCACGATATTTTCAATATTGTTGGTTATATTTAAAGTTTCCTTACAATAAACGACACTTTTATATAAAAAACCCCTGTTTATTGATATTGTTGTGTTTTAATTCCATTATCATAAAGTTACAAGTGACCTATTTATATTCATTTATGAAAACATTCCTAATTCTTAACACTTTCATGTTGGTTTTAATAAGTGATGTTATCCAGATGCTCTGTCTACTCAGAATAGATGACGCAGTGTAGTAATTGTCATAGATACTTTGTATTTGATGATTGCCTTGAAGCTTATAGCTGGGAAAAGGCTGCGGAGTGAGAAATTTAAAGATAATCGGAGACTTTGGATTTTCTGAGTCGCGAAGTAGAGCTTCGTGTTGCAGCAATTTTTTTGTGTTCCTCTTGGATACTGGATGATTTCTGGACTTTTCTTTGTCAGCGAATTCAGGAGGGTTTAACCAACAGTAATAAACTGTTGCTTTGTAAGTTTTGTCCAAATCGTATCCTTCATCAGTCAGCACGTGGGATTTGTCCTGGATCTGTTCATGTGTACGCTGCAAACATGCCTGTCTTTGTCTCATAAATGTGGTAAGTGTTCATTCTAAGAAGGAAATGATACCAAGTCACTGATTTTTTTTCTGACTTTCAAAAAAAGGTAGATAATTCTAATAATTTTAAACAACACTATGTCATGTTTGCTTTTTGAGACTATCTGCGTCCATACTTGGATTACCTGTTGCTTCTGTTATTAAAGATTTTATCGTCCTTGTTTGTAGTGGGATCTCTAAAGGAATGGGACTTGGGCAGTTACTTGGCATGTACAGTTTTGTTTGTCTCCTCTCTTCTCAACCTCACCAGCAATTTGTAATCCTGCAGATGAGCTAAATGAATTTGACAGAGGATTAAGTTCTAGCTGGGGGGGAAAAAGCTCCAAGGAGTTTGCTGAAAGTATGTCCTGCTGCATGACGAGAGAAAAGCCTGAGAGAAATCCTGTATGAGAACGGCATTCATGGGCTCACATGTTACTAAGCAAAAGAGAATCCACATGGCAGCAAATGTTTACAAATGCTTTAACCATAGGAAACAAAAAATTGAGCACAGCCCTTAGTTGATCACAAGACATAAGCCCTGAGGAAAGCACCTTGGTCCTGGTGCTGATGCCATCATATTCTACATGTCATTTGTTTGTGCTTCATGAGATTTTTTTCTTAAAGTTCATGTGGAATAAACGCTTCTGAAATAATTCCCTTCTGGATCCCCTGTTTGAGGTCCAGAAGTGACTGATTGTGGAAGTCTTGGGGCAAAGCTGTGAAAAGCATTTTGAGACCATCTACAACCTAAACTGCTGTATCTCTATCTTCTTTCCTCGAGTTGTCTTTTGTCTTCATAAAGACTATTCTGGTCCTTGCCAGAATGGTGGGTTTGGTTTTGGTGATCAGATTTGTTTTGTTTGAAATGTTTGGTGCTTTAAGCCTGATGCTGGGATCAGTTACATCATTATTTGTGTCATTTTGTAGTTTATGACACACTTTCCATGGCAAGCATTATTGTTTTTCAATATCAAGAGTTCTTAGGTGTACAAATTCAGTATCTGCTGGTCACCTCTCAGAGATGCCCGGCACACCAAGTTCCTCATCGTTCTTCAGACACTTACTGCATATGATCGTTTTGCTGGACAAAGTGCTTTGCTGAAAAGTCTGTCAGCCACAGCATGGACATTCTCACATGCCATTACTAAAGTTTTTGTGTTACTTTAAAGCTCTTTTTATCCATCCATACATGTGATGGTTATGTTTTTTTTCAGTTTCTAAGATACTTTCCTGTGTCTGTAGTCCTCAAGTAAGCACCACAGCAGTTTTTTCTAGGAGTAATTTTCTCTTTGTATGCTGAATACGTACAGATCTGTGCTGTTGACTGTCTTACGAAATTTAGTACCATTTTCAAATAATTCAGAGAGCTGGGTTTCCTTCTGATATACACCAAGACTGTTCCTAAGTTCTTCATCTACTTTTTTGGCTCAGAAAGAGGCTTAACGGGCTGGACATGCTCACTTCATGGACTGAAGGGAAGTTGAATAATCCTGGTAGGATATGAAAAGCCGAAAGAAGATTATATTTTAACATTGTCTCTTCCTTTACCCCATTTCTGTCTTTCCCCTTAAATGATCTTCACTCTGAGGGCCAGCTGAAGAGCCAGTGGCAGCAGGGGGATGTAAGTCAAGTGGAGTGACTGGCTGGGTCCATGCTGGGACGCAGTGGCCTGGTTGACAGGGCAGTGACTCTCCCCTCCTCATCTCCTTTGTCCCATCCCTGTCCCTTCTGCGACAGCAAATCACGCTGAGCTGCAGGGCAGGAGTGGCGTTGCCATGGCTGTGCGAACCCTGTGGGTAGGGCTGCGTTTCTTCCTTAGAGCTGGTAAAGATGTGTGTATCTGTGGGGAACAGGGAAAAAGAGAAAGGCCAAACTGTTTCATAAAAGAAACTGTTCCCAGTCAGAACTGTGTGAAGCCTCTGACAGTAGGTTAGACTAGGCCATTGTGACAGTATCTGTTGACTCTAAGCTTTTCTTATCGAGGTAAAAATAGCATCATGGCATGATACAAATACTTTGTCCTTTCTTCTTTGAGAGCATTGATTTTTTTTTCAGCTGAATAGCTATGAAGTTTTGGGAAAGGATGACACTCTGTGCAGGTCTCTTTGTGGAGCCTCTGGGACCTACTCCCCCACATCTCTGAAGATACTGGAAACTCAGTTCTGAGAAATGTCTTATTTGGAAAAAGCTGTCCAAGTATCACCAAGCTGTATCTTCTTTTCCTCTTTGTTGCTTTGTCCTTGTGGAGTCAGGTGGTGTCACTATCTTAAGCAACCTTAGCTTTACTATGCTTTTAGTGCATCTGTGTGGTTACACCCATAGTAGGAAATTTTATGTGCCTGAGACCATTTGCTGGTACTGAGGCACTGAATGATCACCATTCATACTATTTTCCAGTGTTTGTATGGGCTCTTTTATAAGCTGTCTTAGAAGTTTTTTTCCAGCTTTCCACATGGGGTGGCCATACACAGATGGCCAATGGGGAATAGTCCTTGGCCTATGGTAGCTCCCAGACCATATCCAAAAATTATTTGCTATTGGCCCACGTAAGAACTATGCCAGGGCTATTCTAAAAAAAACTTACAGTACAGATGATTGTATTCCAGTGCCCAGGGACACTCCCTGGCATTTTAATTTACCAGCCAGCTACAGATCATCAGTAGTCTCCTCTTGACTCACTTTTCTGCAAGCTTTGAGGCTGGGGTCGAGGGGTTCCTTATTTATCGCTCTTCTGGATTGTTTCTTCATATGTCAGGTCTTTCTTTTTTTCTTATACTGTTGTAATTTTTTGTCTTTCCCTGTAGGTGATAAAAGTTTAGCTAAAACTGGAATCTGTACCATAATGACGTGAAGTAAATTTCTCACTAATTCCTGATCTGTATCGGGAGAAGAAAAAAAATCTCTGGCCTGTTATTTATTCTGTTTCTTCTCAACTTGAACCACTGCAGGAGGCAAGTGAAGCTGCTTTTCTAGCACTCAAGAAAAAATATCTTTCCTGGGAGCAGCAAGCCCTCTGTTCCTCTGCTCTGCACCCCCCCCCAGCATCCTCTGTGAGGATAGAGATAGAGGTGAAATGTGGGGGTGGGCATGCCCAGAGCTGTCCTTAGGAAGGTGGAGAGAGCCAGCCCCACTGCAGCTGGCCACAAAGGGCTGTGAGAAGAGGGAAGGAGTACAAACAGCTTTAGGAGATGCAGAAGTCGTCGTGAAAGGAGAAAACTGATGTGGGAGGGTCTGGCAGAACGGCTGCAGTGCTGTGTGCAAGCTGTGGTGAGCTTCCATCAGAGCCTGCTCTGATGTCTGGGGAGTGCTCAGTTAATGACAGAGGGTGAATGTCCACATGTGGATGTGAAAGCTCCAGTAGCAGATTTAAAATAATGATATGTTGTTATTTCAGAAAGTCAGCAGTAGCAGTTGTGTCATAAGGGCAGGACAAGACATTGGCTTTGAATGGGAGAGATTAAAAGCAGAGAGATAGGCACAAACCCAACACAGAATGTGTATTTTACTAATATGACTTTGACTGTAATACTGTTCATTTTTAAAATCTACCTTGTGTTTTCTTGACTGTGTGGCTGGCAATTTTAAGAGATAAATAGCTAAGGATACAGATTTACCTGTACCTTTATTTTCTGTTTGTGTAGTCTCTCCTGCTTATTTTGTGCTTCTAAGTAGTCATCCATAATGTGACAAGCACTCACAACTAACACCTCCCGATCCCTCACTTTATTTTCTCCCTCTCTTACAACAGCAGAAGCAACTGAATCAGCAAAGCTACCAACAATTGCTGTGTTACACAGTATTGACTCATCCTCTGAGCACCCATTCATTTTGGGCATGGAGTAAGGTGAGGTAGGGGTGTGTGGAGAGGGAGTAATGATTTAATTAGAGACTAGGCACACAGCAAGGAGCATGGCATTGACCTAACCTTAGTTCTGAAGTTTAGAAGACACATATTTTACTTCAGTCAAAGGGGTTAGTAAGTAAGTAAGCTTTGAGACAATTTTATGTGCTCTGCTGCCATCTGCTGCATGGACTACCGGTCCTTTTGCTCATTTTCTCTTGCATCCTCACTGTTAAATGTTAATTTACCATATGCAAAGGAGAATAAGTAGATTTGAAAATAAGAAAGCTGTTGTGTTTCTGTTTTTAGAATCTCAAAACAATTCAGATGTTCATCTTTACATGATTTTAATCTCAGTCCTAGGTAGGATACACTTTTTTGTGCTTTCTGGGTTAAGTCATAGATGGTGTGATACCAAGGCTCTAATTCAGCAGTGGCATTTACTTGTCTGCATCTGGAATCCTGGCCAGTGGACCTCAGAGGACTGGGCTTCACACATAACACTCCTGCCTAAATTTTTATAGAGAACTGTGAAACTTCACAGTGAATAGATATAACGCTTAGTTCAGGAAAAATGCTTTTCTCCTTTTGGGCAGAAAAGTACATAGTGGGTTGGAAATGTGCTTCATAACAAGGTGTGCAAACCTTTAGACCAAACAGTCCTTTTCTGAAGAATCTGATGGGGCCTGAGACAGGATTTCGTACCTTCTACAGCTGCTTGATCCAGCCCCTGCACTCTCCACCTCCCACGCGGCGGCAGATGGAGCTTTCCCATGAGTAAACTCTGAGTTCTGCCTTGCAAGTGGCTGCACTGCAAGCAGAGTAGCCCGCTTGCAGAATGGAGACATCTGCAAACACAGGTCTTCTGCCAAGCCTTCGTCTGGAAAAGCAGGGTCTGCAGTAAAGCTCATGGAAAACCCAAGGAGATCGGGTCTCTCTCCAAAGAGACCAAAGGCAGTTTACATGTGTACGGAAGATCGAAAGGGAAGGGGAGGAAGTAACACAGCTTTCAAGTTAACCTTATTGTGGAGTGGTGTAAAAAAGATTCCTGGTTTACCAATTTTCAATTTATTAGAAAATGTATTTTAGAGAGAGGATGCCATGAAAGCTTTCTTTTATAAAGATATAAGGAAAATCCTGAATTCTAAAATCTGAGCTTGTGAGATGTAGGGTTAGACAGCTGATATAACAACACGCTGCCTAGTCTCTTAACAGCTGAATCTCAACATTAATTTTCAGATTTTTCCTGGAGGCACTTGTTCAAATAAATATTGTGTTTTCACAACTGGGAAAATTATCTGCAAAGGGTTGGCTTGTTATGTGAATAAGCACACAAGATTTTCACTTAAATTCCATGGCACTGGTTTTTCTACTGTTTTTAAACTAAACATGCACATATAAAAAGTAATTTCAAACTCATACTATGGAAGATACTACATGTTTTTGAAAGTAACGTGTTTCTTCAACAGCACCCGCAGATGGCAATAACTTTACTAACCAGCAAACTATCACTTCTTGGAAAAGCCAAACTTAAACTGACGTGCCAATGACACCTGCACACTGAGTGTGTTTCGATGCTAAGTACAATTTCGGGGGGGGTGTGTGTGTGTTTTTCTTTTCAATCGCACTACCCTTCGCAGGCCTGTGCAAACAATGAAGCCAGCATTCCCTCTAGTGGCCACTAACCCCATGTTTCATGGGACAGCAAGCTTGCACGGAACTCCAAATACGGAACCATTTCTGTTTAAATTGTAGTAGTAAACTCCTTTTTTTCTTTTTTCTTTCTTATTTTCTCACATACCTGTGTTAGGGTGCCTGACAGACAGATCTGTTGCAGATACAAAATTCCAACAAATGCTGTGCTACAGGATTTAGGACACGTTACCACGCTTGGGACGATGTTGAAAATACAGAAAGGAAGAAATGCTTTCCTTGGAAAGACCGCAACAGTTGCAAAATCTTGAAACTGTTTCTAAAATCCTATTGACTATTTCCGAATTGCGCATTTATTTGCTTGGTATCGGATCACGCACAGTAATAGATTTTATGAGGATGTAGCCTCAGGAGTCCATTCTTCTCTCTGCCGTCTCCCAGTCATTAAGTGGGCAAATCTCATAATATCTGTAGTCCCATTTCTCTGTCGGTGAAACAGAAGTGGAACCAAACCAGGTTGTTATTTTGGCAATAAACACAAGGGAATGTCCAGAAGACACTAATAAAATAAATCTGCGTGGATTTAAAAAAAAAACAACAAACCAAAACAACAACACCACTTTTTTTTCCCCACCAGCTTGTGTTTTGGAGCCGAGCCCCGCAGGGTCTGTGCCAGGGACGGCGCCGAGGCGGAGCAGCTGCTGACTCACGCTCTGACCTTTGGCAACTGCTCTCACCTCCACAGCCTCCGCCAGGCGGAACGCGAGCGGGGCCGTTTCGCAACAGCGTTGGAGCGTTAATGAGGGGTGGTGAATCACGAGAGATGCCGGGCCCCCCACCTGGGGATCGGTACGCGCAGGCACCGGCGCGGTCACCACTTCTACGCTGACGCTGTGAGCCAGCGCCCCGCCCCGCCCGGCCCGGCCCGGCCCGGCTCGGCTCGGCCCGGCGGAGCTGCGAGAGCCAGGAGGGCCCTCCCGCCGCCGGACACCGGGACGGCCCGTACTGGGGGCCCGGGGCGCGGTACACGTGTCCCGGTGACTCTTGTTTACTATCGGCCGAGCGCCGCGCGGGGCATCCTGGGAGCTGTCGTCCTATCGTCACCAAGCCGGCAGGCGGTGGCGGCGGAGACGACTACAACTCCCAGAATGCGTCTGCGTGAGCTGTCGCGGGTGTTGACTAATCGGGACGCTGCCTGCGGGTGATTGATGGGCAGCGCGGTGCAATCCGCTGCGCAAAAGAGTCAAAACATGTCCGCCCTCCGGGCGGATTCCTGATAGGCAAGCCAAACAGCCAATAGAAAGCAGCTGCGGGTTGAGCAACGTAGTCTTTGACCACTTGGCGACTGAGCATCGCCAGGGCCGGGCGGGACTCCCCTGTGGGGAGGAGGCGGGGGGAGCAGTCGAAGGGAATTTGGTAATGGCGACGGGTTTGGTAAGTGCTTTAAAGTTTGGAGCTGCCGCTTCTAGGGGCCTGCGAGGCGCCGGCGGGGGATGGACGGAGTCCGCCGGGCCGGAGGGGAGCGGCGGCGGCCGCGGGCCGAGCTGAGGAGGCCGTTGGGTTGTGGCTTTTGGCGGCGGCTGAGCCCGGACATTGTTTACTGGGCGCCTTCCCTCAGCGGCCCGGCGGAGCCGCCACCCTCCCGCGGGGCTGGGCTGAAACCGGCGGGCTGCGTGGGGGCACTGGTGCCCCTTGGGGCCTTTTCAGCTGCGGTGCCGGGCCGCGAAAGCCAGCGAAAGAAAGCCGGTGCCCCCCCTTGTTTTCCCCGGGGAGCTGCCTGCCTGCCCCGCTCTGTCAGAGCGAGGGCGCTCTGCCCCGCGGTGGGGAGCGGCTGCTGCTTGGGGAGAGAAGGCAGCGGGAAGCTTTGCGCCAGGCGGGGCCGGCATGGCGGGTGGCTGCGCCCGGGGGTAACAGTGGGTGCGGGGGGAGCGCCCCCCTCGTCTCCCCCCGGCCGGGCCGAGCTGTTACGCAGTTGTGAATGAATGGGGCCTTGCACGCATGCGCGCTGCCGCCTGAAGTTTATAAACAAGGGCCGCGTCCAGGCGGGATCACATGACGCGCGGGGGAGGGGGGAGGGAGGGAGCGGGAGCGCGCTCCCGGGCGCGGCCCCGGTTCAGCCGCTGGCCTGGGGCTCCCCGGCCATGGGGGGGGGCGCTGGTGGGGAACGGGGCTCCCCGGGGCCGCCTGTGCGGCTGCGGCCTTCGCCCGGGGGTCACGCACTGCTGCGGGCTTTGGTTCTGCTGTAAATGTCTTCCTTGTGTAATCGAAGCAGTGGCTGTTGAGTGGCGGGGGGGCAGCGCCTCCTCCGCGGCCCCTCCTGCGGCGGGGGAGGCAGCGGTGAAGCTGCGGTTCGGCCTGTGCGATGCTAAAGGGCCGCGTCTGCAAAAACACGGTGAATCACGTTCCGTGCCCCGCTCAGGCTGCGGCGTTTTCTGGCTCGGGGCTGCGGAGCAGGATCCCTGGTCAGGGCAGCTCTGCCAGTCACAGTCCCCAGTGTCGATCCAGTCCTGCCACTATGTTGTGTTTTGCTTGGAGGAGCTGTTCTCTGTATTAAACTCCAGTGAATTACTGCAGGGGAAGACCCTCCTTGGGACTCGGGAAGTAGGCTGGGGGAAGGAAGGCAAATAACGCAAGGAAAAACAGGGGGCAGCACTTCCACTCAGGCATTCCTGTACAGTGCGGCTGGGTCGGTGTTCCCCAGTTCCTGCTGAACCCCTTCTCAGCCACAGTCTTTATTTACTTTTGTCACGATTTTTTTTTTTTTCTCCCCGCAAAAATAGTTACGGTTTAATTAATAAACTCTTCGTTGATGTTGCCGTTTGTTTTACCATGACAAGTTCATGAATGAAGCCATTTAGCCTCTAAAGAAAATGGCAGTAGTTATAGTCCTATGAAGCATATTTCTAGAAAACATCTGTTGCAACAAGTTTTGAACCTGAAGTTGAATTTGAGGGGGGAAAAAAAAGTATCTTTTCAAGCTAGATAATGTCATTCCCTTAACGTTCCAAAACATTGGAAGGCTGAGGACAAGAGAAGCACGTGATGTCCAAACCAGGGCTTAATCAAGTAGAACAGAAAAAAAGAAAAGTAAAGTTGGGCTTATTTTTTTGTTTTTCTTTTTAATGCATTGGTTAGAGGATTTTTTGGCTTTTGTACACGAGTGGCTTTGGTTTAGAGAAATTCTTGTGACTTGGAAGAACAATTTGTTTCTCAAATAAGTATCTTTCTTGTCAGACTAGCATGTTGTATCTGTACCTTATCCCTGATGTTCAGTGTGTTAGGATACGACAGGTGCTTCAAAATCTTGGCAGCTGGTGGGAAGGAAGGGGAAGGTAACATTCTCAAAATAAGTTAGGTCGTTCATTTTGGTAGGAAAATGGGAGAGAAAGATAGAAAAAAATAGAGGGGAAAAACAAGGCAGAAAGGACGTAGACAAGCCAGAAAAACAAGGAGTGGCTTTTTAGAGTTGATTACGTGGAGATAATCATCAAGGTCCTGACCTGTACTACTGAGGTCTGATTTTTCCTGTTCAGAAATGACTGAACTTTCTGCTTTTGTGGTGGTCTGTAATTTTACTGTCACTCATGGGTGGTAGGGGCATAATTTGTATTAAAGATGCTTCTTACAGGTGAAATACACAGGCCATTGATAGTTTACTTGATTGTATATTCTTCTTTCTCTTGCCTTCATTCTCCACCTCTTAAAAATCAGAATTACACCGTTGTGGCTATTGTAGTAGTGCCCTTTGAGTAGAATCAAACATCTTGTGTTTGGAATGCAAGTTTATTTAAGTTTTGCATGTATTTGAAAGATTAGGAGATGAGCAGGTTAGAAATTTTCCAGTAAAAAAATTTACGTATTAAGTCAGGCCTCTTCTGGTGGGGCCAGTATCTAATTTGAAGGGTTATGTCTGAACTATATTATGTACAGGACAAACTGCAAAATGAATGAAACAGATTCATAGAATGAGTAAAACCATGGCATATCGTTAGTGTTGGTTGTATACACACAATACCTCTAAACTATTTTAATAAAGATTTTTTTTTCGGTAATCATTATCAGATGGCTTTTTATGAATTTCACTAAGGGAACTTTCAGGCTGATGGGCTTACTGTTTCGTATGAAAATATCGGACTATTTGTAGCTGTTTTTTGTATTTCTGTTGTTGTTTGTATAACTTAGTGGGCATGCATGTGGTAGGCTTTTCAGATTTTCTTTCTTATGGGTTTTTTGTGCTTTTTTAGGGACTTGCGATTACTTTTTCAATGACACTGCATTAAAGTACGAGGTAATAATGTTATGGTAGCTTTAATTCATTATCATCTGAAAAAAACTGTAGATAACCAAATTACTGAAGACTGCATAACCTTGTTTTCCTGCTATTAGAGGCACTGGTTGTGTAGAATAGTCACAGAATTTTCTGACTGCTCAAGATGTTTCAAAGTATTTCTTTTGGTATAAATGTTACAGTACTGGGATTTGGGGACTGAAACCACAGTGATATCTACTAATAGAAGCTTCCTTTTCTTTCCATTTACAGCACAGGGAAGGATGTTAGCAGTCAGATGTGTTTGAGACCATATCTAGAGTTGAGGTAGCAAGGGACATGAAGGGCAGTGAAAAAGGCTCCTGCGGATTCACCGTTAGTGAAAGAGTGAGCAGGGGGAATGTGGGCCTGATGCTAAATGGTATAGGAGACCCCACATCAGTCCAGACTGAGGACGGCATCTTCTTCGCTTTGTTCTTTATTTGGAAGGCCTTTTTCCAGGTTCTTCAGGTCCCTGGGCCTAGCACCATGCATCTGAAGGAGCAGGGTCCTTCTTTGTGTATGGCAGAGGAAGAACAGGTTGGGGCAGGCCAGGTCTGTGAGCAGCCACGCACCATCGGTGAGACCGGGTGCAAGCACTGGGGGAGCTGGTCAGTGATGTTGTGAGGATGGTCTCCAAAAGGTGGTGGATTTGGTGGTGGAAGGGCTCCCAGTAACTGGAAAGGAGACGATGTCACACCCGGCTTCAAAGAGGAGGATGTGGGGAAGCTACAGGCTGGTTGGCATAACCTTGATCTGCAAGAAGATTGTGGAGTAGATCCTCTGACAGCCATGTCCTGGTTCTTACAAGGCAAGAAGGTGACTGGAAATATCCAGGACAGATGAACCAAAGTCAGATCTTGTCTGACCCGTCTACTTGCATTGTGTGGTGGGATGCGTGGCTCAGGGTACCCAGTGAATATTGTTTACCTTGGCTTGAGTGGTGGTCGAGGAAGTGACCCCAGACGCGCAGAGGCAATGGGCATAGGTGTTGACAATGGAAATTCAAACCATGTGCAAGGCAAAACTTGTTTACAGCAAGAGTAGTCACTGGAACAGATTCCTGAGAAATGTCAGGGAACCTCCGTCCTTCAAGATACTAGAAACTCAAGTGGCCAGGGCCCCAAGGAGCCTCATTTGACTTTAGAGTTGGCTCTGCTTTCTACAGGGATGGTACCAGATCATCTCTAGAGGTCCCTTTCAAGCTAAATTATGCTGTGATTCTCAACAGACTGTGGAGGACTTGGGATTTTGGTAGCAAAGTAGCCGGTAAAACAGTTTGTGTATACAAATTTTTAACATCTGTCTCTTTAAAGTCAGATACTTTGGAACATCCTAACATGGTCTGGGAAGTGAAGACAAATCAAATGCCTAATGCAGTTCAGAAACTCCTTCTGGTAGTGGACAAGAGAACTTCAGGCATGAATGAGTCACTGGATTTGCTGAAGTGTAATGAAAACCTGCCCTCTTCTCCTGGATATGCATCTGGTGATGAACACATGGAACTTGGTAAATAACATGACTTTTTTAGAAGCAGCCAGATTCTGAAGTTTGTTGTAGTTTTCCTATAGTGAAATTACTGGAAGTTGACTTAGATTACTGATTTTTAACTTAAGTAGGGGAGGAAATATGATAGTAAATTGTGATCTTATTTTGAGTCTTATTTTGAGTCACTTTTCCCTTTAACCAAGTTCCAGTTCTGACACACTGGCCTGTTGCCTTAAATGTGTTCTTGAACTCAGAGCTACAAATTTCTGCTCCTAATCTCCGGAGAAGCTTTCTTTGGCACAAGAATAACAAACAGAAAGCTCAGGAGCTCCTCCTAAAGGGAAATTATGCTGCTTTAGATCAGCTGCAAATAGAGATTCTGGGCTAGAAGAACATTTAACTTTGGTTCTTATTTATTGGACAAAAATAGCATGTAGGTTAGAAAGTACTGATATAATCAATAAAATCTTAACACACTTAATTGAAGTCATGGAGTGATTAAGAATAATGATACTTAGTTACATGAGAGCATGTAACACAGGCTTTTGTTAACAAGCTGAACTCTCGTATTTTGTATAACATGTGAAATGTGTAGATTATTGATAGGAATTCAGCTCTACCAGACTGTATACCCAGCTTTTATGACTTCTCAGTTACTTAATTCCATTCCCTGGTGGAAACATGGAAAACTTTTAACTTGTACAGCCCCTGCTGTTGATATTTTTTAGTGTCACACCTGTTAAAACATTAATTTAGTTGCCTTTTATTGAATGTTTTAGTATTTTAGTGTAACATGTTGCTACTTTTGCATAATTCTGCAGTACAATTCTGTGTAAACTAGTCAGTCTAGTAAAAACTTCAAAACCAGAACTACATTTTTATCTAGTTACTTAATGTTTTTCTTAAACTGATTGTATGAATGTACAATAGACTAGAGACGGGATTATTTCTGTGGCCATTTTGTTCATATTATGAATAGGGTTTGTGAAATGTTGGTAATTGTGATATGAGAAAACAAAATCAGTTACTTCGTTGTGGTTCTGTTTTGATTTTTATTTGCAAAATTGGTTGTCAACTAGAATTTATCAGTGGGTATAGTTATGGTAATTTGTGCATTTGTTTGTAGATGATCTTCCTGAACTACAGGCTGTGCAGACAGATTCTACCCCACCTGCACTTTTCCAGCTTGGTGCTGATGTTTCACATCAGGAATGTTCAAGGCCTTCATGGAACCAAAATACCTCAAACAGCAATGCAGAAAATGCTTATTCTTGTGAGAATGGAGTGAACTGGTTGACAGAATTAGCAAATATAGCCACAAGTCCTCAGAGTCCTTTGATGCAGTGCTCTTTTTATAACAGGTACTGACATTTATTTTCATGATGAACCCTAAGATTTGTAATACTCTGTCTTCAGAAATATTCCCTTCACTCTTCACACCCTCTGACTTTGAACTGGAAGCCTATTTTTGATCTTTCTATATAGAAACTTTATTCTTTCTACAGATTATGGCACAGGACTCATTTCAGAGCCTGTTGCAAAAGCTTCTTAATTGCCAGCCATGAATGAGGTAGGGCGGTATAAGGACTTTGCTTAACCACAGGAGGCTCAGAAATTATTGGCATTTACCTCCTGTGAAGGAGTAGATAAAAAATGAAGATGAACTTGTTACATTAAATTCTTAATATTTACTAGTGCACTGGCTTTAGATTTTTTTTTTCTAAAGAGCTAGTTGGAAATCTAATGTAATGTGTATTTTTTTGATGCTATTCGAATTTGTGATCTGTAAATTCCGTAAGGCTGTGAGAGGCAGTGTGGGATCTTAGAAATTTCTGGGCTTTACCTTCTGTTGTACAGATTTGGTCTTAGGTTTGTAATAAGAAAATTAAATGCAGTACTGTTAACAGTAGTGCAGTTGGGTTTTAATCATTAGGACAGAGAAGATATCTTCATGTACTCTAAGAAATGAGGCATTCATTTCAAGATATTTGTGAAAACTTCAGCATTGTGACAAGAAGATGCTGATGTGGCAGTAGTACTGACATTTGGGTGGCGTATAGAAGCTATGCACAAATTATGCTAAATACTCCCTTTGCCTGAGCTTGCACCCTTTAATCATCCCATTTGAATATTGGTGTGTAGGAAGTTTATTTGGTATTCAACTTATGCAAATGGCAATATTTATTAAATAAGAGCATTTTAGAGTAATGGCAGCTAAGGCTTGTATTGTCTTAATCTGAGATACTTTAAAGTAAATTTTTCTGTTGTAGATCATCTCCTGTTCACATAATAGCTACAAGCAAAAGTTTACATTCCTATGCACGTCCTCCACCAGGATCCTCAAGGAATGATCCTAACTTCTCCAAGAATGATTTGGATGAAACACCAGTCAGACATGAAAGGGTGAGCATGAGTAATGGGTTAAGCTTTTTGAAAAGACAAGCTAGTTTTAAAAAAACTTCTGTTTAGTTATAATACCATTCTTATGTAAGCTAGATTTTCTGTTACTTTTCTTTTTACCCAACACAGTAGGCTTGTGGTGCTGCATCATCGAGTTCACATTATTGTGATCACATTCTAAGAAAGCTCTACTTGTCTTGTAGCTCGTTCTATAGCAAGCTTTAAAAAAATTGTATTAACTTGTGTGCTATCTCAAAAAGGAAATATGAAACCATCGCCTTTTACATGCACAAAAACTGTCAGTCGTGCTTCTCCCTTTGCTGTGTAGTGTCTGAAACTTGTCTGATAAAGACATTGAGGTTTTTCCCAGTGATTTATCTTGAACTGACTTGCACCTACAGCTTTCCAGTAATTTGACCATACAGTAACGTGTGCTTTGGTTGGTTCTGTGGAAGGCCAAGGAATGATGGCTTGTAAAATGCTTGTACCTAAGCATAAGGTGATCCAGAGGTGCAAAATTAATCTTGGAGAATGAAACCCAGAAATTTCAGGATGACACATTTCAAAAAAAGGAGATGAAAATACTCTGTTCGCATTTACTATATTCCTTGAGTCTTTGTCTTCATGTTACATTCCTATTAGTATTTAAGGCGAAGTGATGACACAGGTGCAAATTAGAGAATGTGTCTGAAGACATACAAGCCCAGCCCTACAATCTTCTGCAGTAAAATATCAACACTATTTTACTTTTTTCAATAGGTGAGCAGTGAATCAGAATCTGGCATTTTCTGCATGTCATCACTTTCAGATGATGATGATTTAGGATGGTGCCATTCCTGGCCCTCAACTGTCTGGCATTGTTTTCTAAAAGGTAAAGAACATGTATTGTTAAATAAGTATTTGTTTTGTTTTCTTTTTTTTCTTTGGTGACACAGACTTTCTACATAACACTCATCTGTTTTTTTTTTCCCTTAAAAAAAAATCTATTAGGCTCTCGTTTGTGCTTTCATAAAGGACGCAATAAAGAGTGGCAGGATGTTGAAGATTTTGCAAGATCTGAAAGCTGTGGAAAAGAGGAAAATCTCCCAGCAAGTCCTTATAAGGTAGCTGTTATTTGTATTAAATTCATTTCAATACCTGTAGCAAATATTTAGTTTCTTTTTTCCTGAGACAGTAATTAAAGGCACAGGGATGACATGTTTATGATAGTCTAGAGCTGATCACTGCACTATTTGAGTATCTTGCTATAAAGCAATTCAGCTGAATTCATTTAGGTATGTCTTGAATGTTGTATCATCTTTATTAATTTCTAGTGAGAACACTAAGAATGCTGGTATTTTTTAATACAAGATGAGGATATAAACCTGCAGTATACACAGGTATATGCTTTCTTGGAGGAAAAGCTCTGAACTGTGTGTTTGTTTACAGGGCTACGGTGCCGATGGTTTGAAGTTGATTTCTCATGAAGAAAGCATTTCCTTTGGTGAGTCAGTGCTGAAGCTGACTTTTGATCCCGGCACAGTAGAAGATGGCTTGCTTACAGTAGAATGCCGACTCGATCATCCTTTTTATGTTAAAAATAAAGGTATGAAATACTACAACTATATTTAGTTGTATATTCTTAGAAAGTGGTTGCAGATTTTATTGGCATCCCATATTGCTCAAGAAATTGATTAGAGTGGTGGTGTAGAATCAATTTACTATATTTTTAAAGAAATCCAGAATTTTAATAGACAAAACTGTAAAGCTATAAGGCTACAGAAATACTGCATCTCTCTTAAGGAAAGATTTGATCAAATATATAAATGGAGCTCAGGAAAGGAGAAAAACTGGGGGGAGAAAGGAAAGTTGCAAATAAGGGAGGCTTTTCTCACTTGCTAAACATGGAACTTCTGGTGATAAAAGTTTCCAGGTTTTGATTACTTTTTTTACTAGGAGATTTTACTTGAGATAAAAATAAACTATTTGCAGTAAGAATTCCCTGAGTGTGTGTTTCTGATTATTCTTTTGGGTGAAAGAAACGACATCAGAACATTTTTATAAAATGATATCATTTAGAGATACAGGATTGCTCCAGTTAAGAACTAGAGAGATTGTCTGGCCGTTTGTCTAATTTAACTCTTTACCACTTCAGGTTGGTCATCTTTTTATCCAAGCTTGACTGTGGTACAGCATGGCATTCCATGCTGTGAAATGCATCTTGGAGATCTGTGTCTACCTCCTGGACACCCTGATGCCATTAACTTTGATGATTCAGGTGTTTTTGATACATTTAAAAGGTAATTTTTGGATAAAGTGGCCTCAGTGGTTCTTGTATTTAATGAGTAGGCACCTTAAGTCTACAAGAATTTGAAGCATGTAGACGAAAAAGAGAATACTTACGGGTAACACAAGATAAATGAGATGGGAAAATGAAGACTGAATACTAGGAAAGCTATGTAATGATGTGCTCTGCTAACCTGCAAAGTAATACCTTGGAGTGAAATAACATTTCAGCTCCTTTTTGTGATAGTCTAAGACAGATTAGATGAAGCAGTGAAAAAAACATGTATTTTATCTGTATAAATTCTTCAGGTAAAGTGGGCTATGTTTGAAAAAAAACTAGTAGTTTTCCCACAATAGTATGTCTGCAGGCTATTAACTTGTGCTTCATATGCAGTTGTGTATCTGAATTATCCAAGTAGTTTCTTAGTAATAAATGCATGTGCTATGGCTTTAGAATACAGGACTTGCATAACTAGTTCTTACTATTTTTGTATACTCTGCTTTGTGTGATGTTTTTTCTAATATATCAAACTTATCTAACTTCAAAGTTTGATTAACTTTGAGTTTTGCCTTGCTTTGAGCAAGGAGTTCAACCAGATAACCTTGAGAGGTCCTGTCCAACATAAATTATTCTATTCAGATTCTAAGGAAATAGTATTACTCAAAGGTTTTTCCATACAATTTTGAGATTTCTAGGTTTAGTAGAATTCATCTTCTCCTACGATATTGGATCCTTTTTAGTGTTGTTTTTAGTTCAGTTGCTTTTTGTTTTTTACAATTAAAAAAAAAGAATTTAAAATGCTGTTTGCAGTTCAAGCCGTAGGAGGCTTGCATGATGTCAGTCTGGCATAGAGAGTTCACATTGCTTGTCTTCACTCATTTGCTGTCTTGGGGTTGTTTTTTCTTTCTTATTAACTGCTGTTCTGAACTGCCTATGTACAGAGCTGTTGGTCATTATAGTTACATCTCACTGAAAAAATTGGAGTTGTGGCTCCTTATTCATCCTGCAGCCCAGCTAAATACAGCCTGGATGCTCCAAATTCCTTGTCTCTGTTTCTGGGCAGAAGGGAGTAAGTCACTGAGAAAGGAACGTGCAGAAGTGACTGTTTACAGGACAGAAGAATTAAGGAACACAATTCTGTTGCTGGGTTATGGGAAGGAGATTAAGAATAGGAAGGGTGTTTGTAGAACAGAGAGATCCTTTCTCATTATCTCAAGCTCACCTGCAAGGTTGGCGGCATTATCCTTTCATTGCTGCTTTTTACTTGTCTGAGGCATTTTGGAGACAACCCTTCAGGCTCCTCCCTTGCTCCTGGTTCCATCCTTGGCAGAAGGAGCTAGACTGCCACTTGCAGTCCTGCCTTCCCGGTAGTTCACTTTGTGTGCAGAAAAAAGCTCTCCAAAGCCTTTATTTTTGCCATAAATTATGCAGCTATAGGCACATCAAGCAGTGAGTGAGCACAGCCTTAGAGTTATATACATTTCATGTTTATTTTGTGGTGGTAACTAGTGTTTTGGAATTATGACTGATTAGCACTTTGACCAGTGCGTTTTCCCCATATAGTGTGCTAAAGACAGGATAGCCTGCAGCTCCCAGACTGATCTGCACACACCTGGACACGATAATAAGTAGCCTGTGGAATTAAACTTCTTCTGTAGTTAATTGTAGTTGTTCATCAGCAACAAATTACAACAGTTACAGTATTTGGAGGTCTACATTGTATGGAAACAGCTTATCTAAGCTGTTGAAATACCTTGAAATATTGAGGTACCTCACATTTTTGTCACTAGAGGGCAGACGTTTGTCAGTTTGAATCAAATAGTTTGCAACATTATGGATCTTTAAACAATTTTTTAGTATCAGTGGAAGGTTTGTCCGTAAAACAATATATATTTAACTGCTTAGAGAAGTTATTTATGCACTAATGTATATTATATATTTTAATATAGTGTCTTCATATTTGTGATTCTTCTGTATTTTCAAGTGCTTGTTCTTCCCACATCAGTTGTCCTTTTCAGTATCTATAATTCACCAACTAGATTTGATTTATAGTAAGGACAGAAGCAGAAAGAAAGCAACATATTTCAAAAGAGGATTACATTTGAAAACAGTGTATATTTAATTGATATACAGCTGGGGAATTGGTAATACACAGCAGATCTTGCAAAGTTGCAGTCTGCCAGCACGTTGAAAAAACTATTCATTAATCTGCCAAAGTTTGGTGTGGTTTTTGGTTTTGTTTTTTTGGGTTGGTGGCTGGTTTGTTTTTTTTTCACACTGACATTGCATCAAGCACAAGTCATTCTGTTCCACAAAAGTGACCAGAATACTAGAAGTTTAGAACAGGTGAAGAGTGAGCAGCTCTCTAGGGATTTTACATTAAAATTCTTTGATCGTTTTACGCTATGTCTTTTTCTTGTAGTTACGATTTTACACCAATGGATTCCTCTGCAGTGTATGTGCTCAGCAGCATGGCTCGCCAGCGTCGCGCTTCTCTGTCTTGTGGAGGATCAAACAATCCAGATGCTGAGAGATCAGAATGCAGCAGTAAAAACTGTGCGGCTGCTACATCGTCACATCTTTCCTCCAATTCTTTGTACAGCAAAGCTGGCAAAAGCCACAGCTCAGGGACTGCAAGTACTGTGAGTGCCACATCTCCAAACAAGTGCAAAAGACCAATGAATGCCTTCATGCTTTTTGCCAAAAAATACAGAGTTGAATATACTCAGATGTACCCAGGAAAAGACAACAGGTAATGGTTTAAAATTCTAGTTTTTTGATTACTGGTGTGCTAGCCAAACATCCATGTCCGGCCTTTAAATTTAAGTGGACTAAATTTTGCATTTGACATAAAATATGTGTATGTTAAGAACAAGTTTTGTAAGATGCTGACACGAACTTAAGTTATGGGTGGACTTCAAATATATACAGTGCTTGGTAAATTTGACACAAGCCATTTTTGGCAAACTTACCCAATTCTTTCTCAGAAATTAAAGCAGCTGACATATGTGTATATGTGCACCCAGAGTCACAAGTACACAACTGTCTTTGTTTACACTGGTGAGAAATGTCTGTGTGATAAAAAGCACCAGGCTCGCTCCTCATGTGTTGTATTGGAAAAAGGGAATTTCTGGTTCTTCTAATTAAGTCTTGACATATTATCGCAAATTGTTCAGTGCACTTACTATCATTTAGTCTCAGTCTGTGTATCATATTGAATAATGAAGTACTGATTGTTAGGGTATCTGAAAGATCTTCATCCAAACAAAACATTGCTAAATTTTGTTTGTCTTAAAGGCATTCAACAATCTGCTGAAATTTGCAGGAGTCGTCATATGACCATGTGTTTGGGGAAGGGTTCTTTGTTGGTTTGTTCTTTTGTTCATATACACATTCATGTCTAAACATTTTTTATATAAAGATGTCCATTACATATGTTTTCAATAATATGCCATGCTAATTGTGCATGTGAAATATAAACCGAAAGATGAACACGCACTGATCTTATAGTCAGATTATTAATATATATAACAACATGAAAACTGTTACTGTCGAAATTTACTAAGTCTGGTAAAAACTAAAGGTGACAGGGCTTTGAGAGAGTTTTGGTTATTTTGTAATGTTCAGTAAGGAGTCTGTAACTGGTGTTGAGAAAGAAAATCCTACCATACAGATAACTCATCCTTAAATCTCAGTCAGTCCTGTGTGTCCTGGCAATGGTGCTCTGCAGTGTTTATAGCAATTCCAGTGAAGCAGATCTGCTGCTTTCACATTCATTGCAGCTATCAATGAGAAATGGAACAGAATGTCAACTGGGAAAGTTTATGATGATTATATATTTAATTTAAAATGCTGATTTCAAGTGGGTGCAGTGAGCTGGATCTGCAGCTAGGTGGATTTGAAAACAAATGGAATATTTCAGTGAGAACCTTGAAGGAGGGCGATGGCGAAGTTCCACATGGGTGGCAGAGCACGCCGCTCGCAGTCCCGTTTGGGAGGCAGCGCGCTGGGGCACAGTCCTGTGGCATCCACAAAATACAGCACAGGAGAAGTCATACAAGTTAGTGATAATTGGTTTTATAGGCATTCAGCTACTGTTGTTAAAGTGTTGCTGGAACATTTACTAATTCCACCTGTTCAGAGGCAACTCTCTTGTTTCTTTTACTGAGTAGATCTTAGAGTTGGTTACAGGTAGGACACATTTCTGTACATGGAGTTCTTATGCTTGCTACAGTTATTTTTCTTATGCATATAAGAAATTGCAGAACTTGAGGTATTCAGAGTTAAATGGTCTCTTCTGAGACAAAGTAGCTCAAGCTATGTCGACAAAATAATAAGCTGTAAGCATTAAAAACACAAGTTAACATTCACGTGATACTTAAACTGTGGACCCTAGGACTGTACTTGAGAAACTGGTGTTAGAGTGGCACTTCTTTTCTAGATATTCTCACTGTAACTGTAGTTGGACTTGATTGTGGGTTCAGAAATACTTGAATAATTGGAGTAGTGTACGTTCTAAAGATGAAGAAAATCACCTGAACTATTAACAGCGTTTGTTCGTGCTGAACATAATTGCTGAGTAAACTTGAGACATTCTCAACTACTGTTTGACGGTTTCTTTTGAATCAGCTGCAGTGTAAGGGATGGCATCCTGCACGCCAGGCTGTTCCTAAAACGTTATCAGGTGCCTGTCCAGCACTGTCAGAGGAGGAGGGCGGCACAGCGTGCTGCCGCCTTCTGACTGGTGAAGGGTACCTGAGGCAGGGATGCACTAGGGTCAGTGTTTTCTTGATTCTGGTTGGGAGGATTAGGTCTGTTATGTCAGAAAATTTCTCTACACATCATTTTTCATTCTCAGTTGTTCGCTCATTGAACTATTTCCTTGTAGAAATGGAGCTTTTGTCTTTGAGTTATATTTTTCAAGTGTTTTGAGACATACAGATCTGTATTCACTTTCAGTGCCTCAGTGCAGTTTTTTCTCTGGAGGTACAAAATCCATATTTTTGCATTTGAAATACAAAGATTTCATAGTGCATTTTTTGGAAATGCAGTGGCTTTCTCAGCAAGCCTGCTCACTCTGGGTCACTGTGCTCTTTCCTGGGGCTATGAGTGACCCAATACAGACTGGTGACCAAAACCAGACAGGTTTCTGGTGCTGTTGATTTGCCTCTGGATACTGCCAAAACATGAAATATCTGCTAGTTAAGCTGGAGTGTGTTTAATTCTGACATCAGAACTAAGATACCGGTTCTTAATTCTGGTAGAAATTCCATTGCCAAAGAGACAGGCTGTGCACTTGGGTTTGATGTTGAAGGGATCTGGCTGCAGCTGGAGGAATTTGCTGTGAGGAGCCACCAGAGCAGGTGGCAGTAGGTGCCAGCAGGGGTGCAGCACAGCCTGGCCGAGGTCTCACTGTGACCCAGAGCTCTGCAGCTCCGGGACCCTGAGCGGTGCCGCGCGGGCTTGCAGGAGCCAAATCCGTTTCCTTGGTGTGGTGCAGAAGCGCCTTCAGAATTGCTGCATGTGAAATGATGTGGAAATGGTTGATGAGACTCTGCTCTTCTTGGTTCTGTTAGTCTGTCAGTAGCTTTGCAGTCACAAGGAGCCTTTTAATATGATAAAGCAAAGTACTTAGTCGTACACACCTTTTTTGTAGAACTTTCATCACTGTAATCTGAAGCCAGAGCATCCCTACTCAGTAGTTCAGTAGTAAGCATTGATAAAAGAGCTGTTGTTTAGAGAATTTCATTCAGCTACAGGATGGAGTTAAAAGCTTTAATGGAATATTGATCCAACATTTGTGGGAGTGCAGTTAAGCAGTATGGCATGATAACATGGGGAAATACTGCCCAGAAGACATGAAGTTCATAAGAAGTAGGAAAAGCAATTGATTCAGCTACTGGCAATAATAATAGGTGTGTTAGAACAAATGGGAACTTTCCGGTATGTTCCACCCACTCGTGTTCTCCCCAGTGTGGGTAAAAGGTGGAGAGAGCTACACACATCTATTACATAGACATGGGGGTTGCAGTTAATCAGATATTTGTTTGGCTGAGGTCGTGTTCAGATCATTGCTCTAATTATTAGAGAACATATTTTCAGCAAATCTGTCATATGATCATCTAGTACAAAAGCAGAGCAAAACAAATGTGAGTTACCATTTGGTGGTAGTTCTTTTAACATCCCTATTTTGCTGGTTTATGCAAGTTGCTGTGTATTCAAATGAACTCCCTTCGAAATGTTAGAATGTGCATTGACCCATGCTCAGCCAACACAGAACTCTGAGCTGTTTAACTGTTACAAGAAGTATGAGAAGATAATCAGAAACACGATTAAGATACAATTTATTTATTCTGTGTGTATTATTTCCACTTTTAACTTTTGTATTCTTGAAAGTGCTGAGATGAAAAAGAGAGTATTTCTTAACACCTTATCCTGATCATACTGTAAACATTTCTCTTGCAGAGCCATAAGTGTGATACTTGGTGACAGGTGGAAGAAAATGAAAAATGAGGAAAGACGGATGTACACACTAGAAGCCAAGGCCTTGGCAGAAGAACAGAAACGTTTAAATCCTGACTGTTGGAAACGAAAACGAACAAATTCGGTATGTTTGTGAAGCAGGCTTTTTTGTTGTGCAACTAAATGTGTTCCTACGGCAGCCAGAGTGCGTTTGTTCAGGCCAAACTCTGCTGTCCGCTGCTGTCTTGATAGCCCAGACCTTCCCATTCCTGCCTTGTGCGTGGGAAACAGACCAGGAGAGGCTCTGTCTCTATTTTGTGAGGGTTCTGCCTGTTCTCTTGGACTGAAAGTGAGTGTGCTTGTGAAATGCACAAACTTTCGTTTGAAGTAACTGAGTTTATAAGGTTGTACCTAAATTACGTCTGTCCATTCCCTTCAAAAACACTCAACTTTCACAGAATTGTCTGTTGTGATTCAGTGAGTCTCCTTTTTCTTCAGTAAAAGTTCTTTTCCAGTTTTGTATTTTTTACTCGTAGTTTCTGTCAGCATATGTGAAGTTATGGAGGGAGCAATTTTTTTTTCTATTAATCACTTTCATTTATTACTGTGTTTAATTGTAAAATAAATAAAATAGATAACACTTCTTCTGTAGGGAAAGAAATTGCTTTCCACTTCATAGGAGTCCATCAATTTAAGAGTCTTCTGTAATGTATTGGTAGGTGGTGAATGTATTAGGTAAGATAAGGGCTTTCAAGCTAATATATTATATGAAGAGAACAGCAAAAAAAGCAGAATTTGCCAACTTGCATGTTCAGCCAGAAGAGCAGGTTGGAAGGAGAGAGCACTGAGGTACCCAGAATGCCAGGGCCTTTCCTCAGCTGTTTTGTGGCTGGGTAGGAGACCAGCTGTGCTGTGGGCTCTGCAGGTTTCAAGTTTTCATCTTCAAGTTACGCCCCGTTCCTTTTGTGTGTAAATGAGGTTAACTTTCTCCAGAGTATACGCAAGTGTTGCTTTAAGGCTGAATCAGAAATGCTCCAATGCCAAGTTGCTTCTTGCAGTATGTACTTGGTGCTGAGTTTTCAGTCCCTTGGTGCAGAAGGTTTCACCAACTCCCAGCTGTGAAGAACAAACTGGTTTTCTGCTCTCTGTATTCTATTGGAATCAACAGTGACAGCTGCTCTTAGATTTCCTTGTGGGGTTAGTTAAAATAATTAGATTTATTCTGTTTTTACACGACTGTGGTCTTGGGCATGGTATGGTGACATCAGGTTCACTGTGCACCTCTGAGCTTCAGGAACTCGCTGGGATGTCTGTGTGTACCTGAGAGGAATGGGGTGGGTTGGCCTTAGTAGAAAGGGTGGTTTTCTACCTGCCTTGCAGTAGGGTCTTCCTTGTCCTTAGGGCCTTCCTTGTCCTTAGGGCCTTCAGGCCAACATAACAGAATCTGTAGAACCTGTTACCTCTGTGTTACAGCAGGAAATACCTTTTTTTTTTTAAAATCACAGAATGTCAGGGATTGGAAGGGACCTCAGATCATCCAGTCCAATCCCCCTGCTGGAGCAGGACACCCAGATGAGGTTACACAGGAATGGGTCCAGGCAGGTTTGAATGTCTCAAGAGTAGGAGACTCTACAGCCCCCCTGGGCAGCCTGTTCCAGTGTCTGTCACCCTCACTGAGAAGAAGTTTCTTCTCAAATTTAAGTGGAACCTCTTGTATTCCCGTTTGAACCCATTGACCCTTGTCCTACCGCTGGTTGTCACCGAGAAGAGCCTGGCTCCATCCTCCTGACACTCACCCTTTATATATCTGTAAACGTTAATAAGGTCACCCCTCAGTGAACTAAGAACTTTTTCACAGCTTGGTTACCTTACCAGTAGTGATGGTGGACTCCAGGCTGTGACAAAGAAGTCTTGATGGTCTTTTGGTGATGAGGAGTTAACATCTTGTGGTTTGGCCTTTTGTTTTATTCTGAATAACTGACCAATGATGACAAGTACTTGTGGTTTCAAAATGAGTGTGTGCTGGATTCAGGACAGTATCTCGTGCCCCTTTGCTCAGTAACTGCTTACCTGGTTTTCTCTTCTCTTTTCTCAGGGCTCACAACAGCATTAAGCCAGAATTTTCCTGTCGACTCTGTATTTACAAAATGGCTGTTGCTTGATGGCAAGAAGATGCAAGATCACGGTCTTACTATTTGTTGTGACTTTGTGTGACCATAAAATACTGGCACCATCAAGTCAGAAATGATCTAACATGAGTGCAGATTCGCTTTTTACAATAGAACATTAAGTAAGCTAAAACTATCAACATTTTAAACCAAATTGCCTTATTTTTCTTCCAAACTTCATCTATGTATCAGGTAATATAGGCTTGAAAATGGATATCCTGTGGTGCTAAAGTACTTTAGAAAGAGGCGAAGGAGACCTGTAAAAATGTTTATTTTTAGAAGAAAATGTACAAAAAGGGGAATTTTAAAATACGTAACAGCTGTTTATATACATTGATTCTTATTGCTGATTAATATGTATTGCACAACCATATTATTGATTACGATTCTGGGGCCTGGGCTTTTCTGAAATGGCAAAATGTATTCTCAGCCTCTTGCTTCCCAGCCTGCCCAGACGCCAACAAGTTACCGGGACGTGGTAGATGGAGAGCGCAGGGTCACGGAGCACGAGAGCTGCCGCTTGGGCTGCCGCGGCAAACGTTTGTAGCCACCAGTGAGCTGTTTTTTGCACCAGCCGGCACTAGTGAGAGCTGTTATTTCCAGTAGAAACAATGGCCCAAGACAGGATGAAACGAATAAGTAGCGTTATCTCAAGAAAAAATGGTGCTGTTGCTACCATCACCATCATCATAGTTTTAACTCTGTGTTTTGTCTTTGCCACATATTCTACAATATTTTATTTTGCCATATGACATCTTTATGGTGGGGGCAAACTTTGCACTTAACTATACGTGCAACACTTGCACTTTACTTTTTTTTCCTCCAACTGTCTAAAATTAGAGCAGCTGCATTAGGATTACAAATTGCTTCTGCTGTGAACTTTTACAATCGTGGCTTTTCATGTACTAAACAGCTGTGTGTTTCTTTTTTTTAAGAATCACAACTGTAAATTTCAGTTTGACACGTGTCTACATGATGTTGCCCCTAAAATTTTTTGCACACTATATTCTTGTATATTACTTCAAATAAAGTCATTAAAATTTGGTGGTGTGTATTTTATAAGATGAAGACATGATGAAGTCAGTCCTGTACAGTGTGATGCTTTGCAGAATTTCAAATGCCGAGTTCAGGATTAGATAAGTCAATGCTCTTTATTACAGTTTAAGCAAAAAGAGAGTTGAAATCAATAGAAATTATTTCAAAGTGAACAGCAGTGCACTAGAGAACCATTTATGTAAATTTATAAATATTTTTCCTTGCGTTAAAATTAGTGATTTTTAGATGGAAACTGATGATTCTAGAGTTTCAAAAGTACAGTTTTCTGAATAAGGCTAAAATGTATCCAACTGTTTAAAACTGTACTTGTAGGAAAAGAGCGTCTTCCTTATTTGAGATATTCAGCAACTATACTGTAATGTCTGAGTATGTTCTAATTTTAAACGTTTCTAAATTCAAAAGGAATGCTAAAGAATGATTCTTTTTTATTAGATGTAGGCTCACAGTACATAGAAATTGTACAGTTTCCTTGTAATAGTTGTGTATAGGTAAGTAAGTTCTATAATGCGAATGTAAAGCAAAAAGGCAGAAGTTGCATGGATGAAGAAGGTACTTGCATTTCACTATAAAGCCCATGTGTTTGGGAATAATTTACATGAACCAGAAGTACAAAGACCCATGACTGTGGTCCTGTCCATTCCCTCTTTTGGAAGAATTGGCCAAACATATTCACTGAAGGGCCGCCATGGCTTTCTGCAGCAGCTGAACCATTATGGGATAGACCGGTGCAAACTCCTTTTCCTCTCTTGCTCTTACTGATTGAACATAAGCTTCCAGTGCACCACTGGAAAAGAAAAAGAAGAGTGAATAGCATGCAAGTACGGTTTTCCCCCCACTGCAGAAATTTGCTCGTATGATCTTCTGTGATCTTGTGTGATCTTGCTCTACATAATTGTTCCCTCATCTTTCTCTCCTTACATGTTTTGAGGAGCGAACAAGCTAACATTTAAATCAGCAGCATGTTGCAGATGGCTTGAAATGACAGCTCTGACGCACAGACCCGGGCACAGTGCTGTACTGGTAACCTTTAGAAACGAAAAGCATCGACTCCAGCTGCTGCAGACACTGTGAGCAGGACTTACAGAACGAAAACCGGGGCACTGGGGAACAGCCAAGGTGCCTTTGGGTGGTTCCTGGCTCAGGCTTCTGCCCTGCTGCTGCCCCTCGGGGAGCGCGGTGCTACCAAAGTGTATCCGTGTTCCTGCGGCTTCGCTGTGTTTTTCTTCTACGTTGTCACAGGATGTCACACAGAGAAGTCTTAGGTGATTTGCATAAATACAGCCATTTCAAAGGTAAATGGGGCAATTGTGGTTACGTACCTGCCTGTACTTAATTGAACTTGCTTTATAACACAAGCCTACTTTTCATCCAACAAATCCAGTAAATAGTGGTGTTGAATAACAGCAGAGCTGTAAAAGATTCTGTAAATGCTGAAATGTTCAGATTTTGACATAACAGTTAAGTAGGCCAAGTCAGTTTCACCATACCTAAATATGGCTTCTAATTCAATTGATTTTTCTTCCTTTCATGTAACAGATCTCATGATCATGGGGTTTCCTTCTAAATCCCTTTGCTATATTATGTTCCACTGGTGCTACTTTCAGCAAAATTGTGACATTCAAGAAAACGCATGCACAGACAGCCCCTGTCCCAAGTGGGGACAGGGACAACTCCCAGCACACAGCGAATCCTCTTCTGGTTGGTGACAGCTGCAGCACCAGCACCGCACAGACCTTCCCCGCCGTGTCAGGCACCGTCCCACGGGGCAGCAGCAGAGCTGAAATCATCCCTCAGGGGCTCTGCGAGGTTTCAGACCAGACTGAGCAAAGTTACAGTCCCTCCTGTTGGAGGGGACACACCTGAGAGCTCTTCAGTTTCGGTAACAACTACCAGGGAGTTACTGCTGAGGGGCCTACACCAGGTACCAACACGCTCTGATGAGTCACTTGGCATTCTTTGCACATCAACAGCAACAGAAAAGTTATCCCACGTTACAGCCAGAAAAGCAGGGAAAGAATATTTATCTAGCCAAAATAAACTGATGTGTTGCAGCCCGCTCCCTGGAAACGTTCAGTCTGCTCTTCTGGTGGTCTCTGGGGAGCAGCACAGCGGCTACACCGGGGCTGTCAAATGCATTTTCATCAGGGGCCACATCAGCCTTGCAGTCACCTTCAAAGGGCTGAATGTACTTTTAGGGCTGTATACATATATATATAAATGTAGGAGTAGTTACATTTATACAGTTCACAGAGGTTGATGTGGCCCGCGGTGAAAATGAGTTTGACACCCCTTGTCTACAGCGAAAGGGACAACAACTGAACAACAGCTCACTGCACCTCAGTCCCAGCAAAGGCCACCAGCGTGAGGGACTGCAGAGAGATCAGGCACAGCCACAGGTTAGTGCTGATTCCCAAGATTTAAAGAGAAGAAGTGAGACAGAGGGAGCGGGACAGCAGGTGCATCTCAGGTAAAGTGGCCTCTGGTGGCACGGAGGGGCAGAGCATGTGTGAGCAGACAGCAGGAGTGGGAGATGCAGGCAGGGGAGGCTCCAGGATCCCACCAGCATGAGAGATGTTTCCCAAGAGTCAGACGTGTCCCACCCTTCCACTCGGGTCAGCACTCAAGTGCTCTGGGCAGCAGTAACCATTGAACACATTGTATGTTAGTTACCTTCCACAAAGAATAGTCCCTTATATTAAAAAGACAGCTGAGAAACTCCTGTGACAGTTTTCTTACTGTAGCTGTCACTCATCTTGCTGAATCTCTCCCCTTCCACTCACCAGTGTCACTGGCTTTTCCTCTATACACTCCCCAAAGTTTGTTGGGCGCAAATAGTTTTTAGAAGTCAACAAAAACTGAAAATAGAAAAAAACATATTGACCTGCTTAACTTAGAAAGTTCTGACACCTCTTGATGAAGTTGTGGGTTGCCATCATTATCCAGATGGTAACATTGCTATCCCCTTCTGACGTTATCTGCTTGCTTTGAAAAAGCCCTTGAAAAAGATGACAGAGATAACCAGATCCCTTCAGATGAAAGGGAGAAGCTTTACCCTAAAAGCAGCACCCAAAACCACTCAATGTCAGCCCATGATAATCCTTAGCCAGACTTACTCGCATCAGATCAAACAAGAGGGAATGAGATTTAGGCTATGCTAAGTGCCAAACACCAGCATCAGAGTCCTGCTTCACCTTCCAGCAGCTTTTATCTTTTTGCTTCCTCTCCGGCCTCAAAAGAATATGATTTAACTGGTAAAACCAACTCCATCAGGGACAGGCCCTGTCCTCTTACAACTCAAAACACAGCTAAAAGGAACTTGGCAAATGGTTTGGTGGCCTCAGAACTGCCCAGACCCTTCTCCTTCCCAGCAGAGACCAACAGCTGCTAGAAGCTGATGTGTCAGCGCCCTTCTGCTGTGCTTGCTCTTTACTGTGCCTTTGCTTTCAAAGAGACAAACTACATCAATATGACCAACTCAGGAGCAACATCACTAACTCTTTTCCGCTCAAAAGACAACCAATAATTACTACTCCATCCACAGTATAAGGTGGATTCTCAGGCATTTTTCTAAAAGAGACCCTGTATAGCTTTATAGTAAACAATGAAGATACAAGTTTTCTCAATAGTCTAGATATATTTGCTATTTTCTCCTGTCCCACACTTCTATCTCCAATAAAAGTGTGTAAACACTAAAAAACTGAATGTCAAAGTGCAATTCATAATCAAGTACTTGACCCGAAATGCTAACACCAAAAAGCTTGTTTCTTCTCACACAGTAAGAGTTTTGCTAATGGCCAAATCCATGACACAGGTGTGGTGAGTGCTGGCTGCTCACCAAATGTCACATCCATGTCAAGGGTCCCGTGACTTGCCAGCCATTCACTTGTGAAGGTTCTTTTGCAAATGCCACATCTCCCACTAGTGGGGATTTCACTGTAATGCTGGGGGAGCAACTGACGGGAACCGCAGCGCCAAGGATGAACAAGCCATGGAGAAACATCTACCATGAAACAGAGGACACAGGCACCTCCAGAGCAGAACTGGGCTGGAGAACTACCAGCTTCACGCCCCGCCGCGGCAGAGCAGCCGCCCGCCTCCCCGCGGGGAGCCTGCACGAAAGCAGCTGCAGGGGCCTCACACCGAGGGGAGCATGAAAAGCTGCTGCAGCTGGGAGCCAAGAGGCAGCTGGAGACTCCTGGAGCTCCGCGCCCAACCTGGGGACTGTGGAACAGCTCATGATCACGGTCAGGCTCTGGTCAGCTCAGAAAAGCCTCCACAGCATTGCCACTCGTGGTAAGGACAGGATGGCAAGAGGCTAGGATGGCAAGAGGCCAGGAAGCGTGTCCATCCTATTATGAACAGCGTCTCTGGTAACGAAAGGTCCAGGCGGTAAAACAGCAGAAATGATGGATCCAGGGAGACAGGAGGTTTGCAGTGCAGAGAAGGACAGTGGGGCTGTGACGGGGTGCGAGGGTGGGAAAGGCTGTGCAGGGAGCTGCTCGCAGTAGCGCAAGGCGGGTGCTGCTGCACGGAGCCACAGACCGGCTGAGCTGGGCAGCTGAAGCTGCTGAGATGCCCACACCACTGTACCTCATACAGGGAGACAAACGAGTCTAGTGGTGATGTGAACACTTGAAATGCAGATTTGATGGTGACATTTTCGTAAAGTTTACCATTTCTAGCTCAAATGAGCTGTTGTAAAGTATGCTGGGAGTACAGGGTTCAATTCAGATGCACCGTCTTACCATTAAAAACTTGTATTAAACAAAGGAAGGTTTGCTCCTGTAGAGGACACTGTGAAAACGCCAGTACATAAGTAGTAATGGAAAAATAAATGGCATCATGGGTGAAGGCAGTTATCATCAAGTCTCCAGCACAGAGCAGATCACAGCTGTTGTCATAAAAAAAGATGTAATTTATAGTCATATTACTGATGTTTAAGAAGATGGAAGAAACCCTGTTTATGTAATATACGAAACATACTCTTGAAGGGATTAGACTAAATAATGCCCTAAATTCAGCATCTTCCAGTCTAATAAAGGACATAAAACCTGTTCAGCAATCTGTTTCTATTTTAAAAGACAAGCTATGGTATACATTACAAATCTTGTTTGTAAAAGGGAGCTATGGAAAGAGAGTTGGTGGGATGTTCTGCATATATTAATGTTTCATTAAAAATGCCATAAGAAGTAAGGAAAAAAATAATCTAAGTTTAAGATGCCCTCCCACATAAGGAAAAGGATTTTAAAGCACTTATTAAATTACTTCACTTGCTTGAGCAAAAACATGAGCTTTCTTGGAAATCAGGACAAGCTGATTATATAAGACTCAGATAGTTCTTTTTGAAAATGTTATTTCAACCCATGAAGATTTACATCTACAGTTAAAAGGAAAAAAAAAGGGGGCATGATTTGGGCTGTGGTTCTATAAGGGATCTTAAGGCGTATAATTTAGAATTACTCTAATTAATTAGTTAATTTTGTGTGGAATTGTGAGTGCCACCCTCCTGGGCTCTGACTCGGTCAAACGGAGCCTGATTTGAATACCGAGCTTTGGAGGAGGCTGGGATCGCCTTCCAGCGCAGCAGCGCCCTGTGCACGCGGGTCCCGACCCCTTACACAAGGGCCGCGGGAGGACAGCAGGGCCAGGACTCCTCTTCAGGACTCTGCTAAAAGCCTGTTTGCTCTGCAAACTTCAGGGCAAAGAGGAGAATGGAAAACACGCTGTGTAAGAGCACATGTGTCTGACACACACGTCTATTCAATCGAGTGCGATAGAAGTTACTGTAAAACAGAGCAGTAAAATCTCCAACAGCGTCATCCGTAGGACAACAGATTAGCAAGAGACATCTCCGGTTTACTCCAGATTGCAAAATAAAGAGATGGATGGACCGTGTGTTGACAGACAAGCGTGAAGTGCCACGGAGGGTTTTTCTGGGGGCCTGGGGCCGGCCGGATGCACTGGGAGGCGCTGGCAGCCCCAGCCGCTGCCTGGCTTGAGCAGAGCAGAGCAAGGCTGCCACGCTGCTGCGCCTCACTAAACCGCGCCTAACGCACTGACGGGGCTTTTGTGGTGCTTCCCAAGCTGGCACTTGTCCCTGCCCAGGCTCAGGACATCAGCTCTTTATGAAAATGATCCCTTCACTGGGCCTGACTTTCAGCTCTGCTCCAGCAGCAGCGAGCTGAACAAGGGGAGTTCACCCACATTGGAATGGCAAAGAGAAGAATGAGGCTGTTGAGGGGTTGGCTCAAATCCTGCCATGTCTAACAGGAAAGTTTCTTCTAGGGAAGGCAGGTTGAGTTTTCAAACTTAATTTACAAAGAAGAAAGTGCCCTGGGTGCTGAAGGAAGCGCTGCTTTCAGCACAACCCACCTGCCTCTGCCCCAGAGCCCCCACCCTACGCCCCACACAAACACAGACCCAGCACACAACACAACTGACCTACTTTAGGTACCAACTTCAGGATGAGACACATCAGCCCCAGCAGCACCTGTTTCTTTCTGTTGACTGTAAAGGGAGTGTGGCTAATACACTTCTGGGCAGGTAAATCTCACCCTTTATGCTGAATACAAGCAGAAAGAAAGGCACCAAAATGCTCAGAATGCCACTAATTCACAACATTAACACCACGTGGCATATGAAGCATTTAAGATCTACAGAGCAGAAGAAGCTGTAACGATTTAATATGAAGGTGTAAGGATTCTGATAACACAAGTAAATTAATATCTAAGCAGCAGGTCCCTAGAGTAATTGCACAGTTGTTACAAAGGGCAGTTGCAGAAAACTACCATTCGCAAGGTTGCAGCAAACAAAGATAATTTGTCAATGTAGATCAGTGCAGGGATCTGAAGGCTCAAAACATCCAAGGTTCAACTAGCACAGCTGAAAAACTCCAGGAGGACAAATCTTGAAGAAGGTGATTGATAAAAGACTCCAGACAAATGAAAAAGACACCTGTAGTTCCTTAGGTTCATATGACACATATGAAGAGCAGGCTCAGAAATGTTCCAATAGAGTATTAAAGAAAACATGAGTGAAACATGGTCATACTAGTGACTGATGTTTGCTTGCCTGCCTTATGTACAGATAACCAGCCTATTTAGAAACGATGAACAGGCAAGAGGAGATGGTGAGAGGGCAAATGGATACGGCGATGCCTGCAGAGGTTGCCGGTGTCTGCGAAGCAGGACCATTCCCCTGACCACCGCACCCGAGCGCTGCTCAGCGAACCCCGCTCTGTGCTCCCCGACACGCAGCGCTGCACGAGCGCCAACCAAACCACCCCAGGGAAGAGCCTGCTCGACAGACCCAGTGCAGTTACAGTTAATTCACGTGGCTCAGCAGAGCTCCATGAATGGTGCCCGCAAGCGGTGGGCCTGGGGACGGAGGGAGAAGCAGCGAAGCGTGGGCAGTGACAAACAGCCCTGCTCTGGTGCTCCAGGAGCAGGGAAGAGCCACAAGGGTGCCCACAGAGGCCTTTGGGAAGGGCAGATCTGCAAAGCTGCCCTCTAAACACCCTGGGGGGACCAATGTCTGAGCAATGCCCAAGCACCCCACACTGCAAAGCACCCCACTGACTGTAAACTGCTCAATTGATAACTGCCAACTGACACGTTGCAGCAGCAGATCCTTGAGATAACAAAGTTAAAATATTTTAAGAGTGGTATGTCATGCAAAATGTATAAAGGATTCAATGAAAGGATTGAAGTGAAAAGTTTAAGTGTTTCAGCTACACTACTTGGTCTAATGGATCACACTTTCTCTGCCTAAAAGCCTTGTCCCAAGGCCTGTCACTTAATACCCCCATGGTCAGAGCAGTTTGTCAGTGTCTCAGCATGACCACCAGCAAGCCCATTAACTGAATCAGGCTGGATGAAATTTAATTGCAAGCAAAGACAAGAATGTGTTGTAGTTTAAGTATGGCATTTTCAAATTTGTGTAAAAGGACTGAAGAGAACAAAATCCAATCAGTTCCCAAATGATTTGCATTCTTGGCTTTCCTTAATATATCTGAAATCCAACATTGTCAGTTCTGCCAGTAATAACAGGACAGAAATTAAAATAAAAATATTAATAGCTAAGTTATATATACAGCCATATCAGCCCTGTATCTAATATCTATTCCTCTGTAATTCAACATGTCACAGTTTGAGACTCAATAAAACCTAGTTTTGTAGCCAAACTGGACATGTATGATTTTCAGGAAATATTCTTTTAATACGCATATGAAGAGACACAGTTTGCACTTTAATATTTTGGAAATAAATCCTAATAACATCTACTGGTGATCAACTAGTATCTCCTTAATTGGCCCAAACACTACACCGGACTCCATGGTGCTATCAGCTTCAAGAACTGTAAATATTTACAGCAGCCTCCTCTTGGCTGCTTTAGAAGTGTGGACAGATAATGGGTGATTTTCCCAAGCGCAGCCACTGCTGGCTGGAACTTAAAAGTCAGCTTTTATGATTTCAGCAAAAGCTGGCAACATTCACGAGCAGAAGTTCAAGGGCAGAGTTTGCTCCCAGGCCAGATCAAGCCTGGTGCAGCTACATGTGACAACCTTTTCCGTGCCACTGGAGCGGGTGACACCGAGGACAGGACACGGAGAAGATGGCTGGAGGAGTTAGGGCATTCGGAGCCAAATGATCATCTGAGCCTGGAATCCTGAGGATCCTCGGTCTGGCTCTGTCATGTTCATACAACACATCTGTTCTCTCTAACATACTTGAAAAATCTGTTTGTTTTGAAAAACAAGCCTCTTCAGAACTTCTCCTAACATTTTAAGATGCAAAATAGTATTCAGCTATAAAGTCATCTACCCTAGGAAGATTTTAAAAATCTGATGTAATTATCACTTCCTAAAGATCCCAGGCTGATTTACTAAAGAATAACATTACAGAGGTGTAACAAGGGTCTTCCATTTTTAAATTCCTATCTACATTTTCATTGCTTGAGCTTCCCAAGCTTCTTTTTCCTGATACAGAAGACAGGATGGCTGCAGCCTTGACTTTCCAACAGTTGAAACAGGCAGTTTTGCTAAAACACAGTATTCCTTTACTCCATCATTGTGCACCGTTTCCTTCCTGTGCAAGAGGATTATGTGCTAGAGGGTTTGGGTGTGTGGGGGTGAAGGGGAGTGTTCAGTTTATACATTCTCTCACTTTGCAACTCATCCCATGAGTGGAGAGAGGGTAATGGTATTTATGACACATCTCCCATAGCACATTTTTTATTTTTCAAGACCTGTCCTGATGTGCAGATAAGTTACTGCTCCTTTATCATAAATGTAGAGAAGAAAGAAGCATGATTTTTACCGTATGAGAGCGAGCCTGTCTTTTTCAGATGGATGATCATCGAGCCACTGGGAGTAGCGGGCAATGGACCACTCAGCCCTCTGATACAGAGAAACATAAACACCAATTACACATAAATGTGAAAAGGAAACACACACACCAACTTCAGAATCAAAGATGACATCAATGAAGGCCACGTGAGGCTCTCTTAACAACGCAGTGATGCAGAAGGAGTTATGCAGTCAGAAACAAATTAACAGAAATAGCCCAACACATTATTTGGGAGCTCAGACGTGATCTCCTACATCAGCTGTTTGCCTAATTCCAACAGGGAGTGGAATCCAGATTTCCTGCATCTTACATGAGCAGGATCCAGGCAATTTGCAGTCTGTGATAAGACTTGCAATTTCTTCTATGAGCTGACAGAATTTAAAGAATTTAGAGTCTATTTAA
Source organism: Nesoenas mayeri (assembly GCF_963082525.1). Lineage (NCBI taxonomy): Eukaryota > Metazoa > Chordata > Aves > Columbiformes > Columbidae > Nesoenas > Nesoenas mayeri. Next base: position 15,753,306 of record NC_137541.1, read on the forward strand.
AATCAGGTTATCATCTTCCTAGTGTTGTTAATAAAAATATGAAGTCAGTGACCACAACACCTTTGCCACAATAAAAACAAAAGCCAACAGATCATATAAAGTATGAGCTTGGATACTTTTAAACTAAAATAATTAGGGCAAACTACAATGTTCATTCCTCCTTAGGACATCTCAAAAGGAAAGACTGATCTTGTTTACCTGGAAGGGTGATTTTAACTCTGGTGGTGCTCTTGCAAATAAGAACTGAAGAATAATGCTGAATGGAATAACCTCTCCCAGAGCTGGGCTACTGGCAATATGCTCACTGGTCTGGAACAGCAGTGGTCTGGAAAAATGTAACAATAGACTTGTGAAAGGAAGAAAAAGCTTATCTTATGCATTAGGAACACGCCTATACATTGGCAATACTGTGTCAGGATAGAATCATCTAATTTTTTCCACTAGTCTGCATCTTGGGTTTTCAACACAGGTTCAGTTTGCAAAAATTTACAGAAATTGACTATTGTAATTAAACAACACAGGACTGTAAATTTCATATTTCAGTGAAAACACTTAATGTAGCTATAGAACTCTCATACAGAAGTTGCACTGAAAGCAACACAAAAAAAGTACAAATTGGCCAACATTTGCATGACAAAGATTGTTAAATCACAGATATACTCTGCATAAAATTTAAAAGAACTTTAATCTATTTCTGATTTGCAGGTGGGTGTTGCCAAAAAAGCTCTCAGTTCAATCAGAAGTAACACGAGGTACTAAATCAGTTTTGAAATACCGTGTGGTCATACTGCCAATCACTAGTTCCTGCGACTGCAACTCACCTGAAGGACCTCAGCTGTCTGTACGACTTTCCTAGGTCAGACACTCGCCGACACAGCGGTGCAACTGCCAGCTCCATCTGCAAAACCAAACATTTTAATTTGAATTAGATTGTCCCAAAATATAAAACTCGGTATTGAAGTAGCCTGCCTTTAAAAGCAATAATCCGAACCTTCAGACCAAGTCACTGACTTGGCAGCTGAATTTAAGACAAGAAGTTTCCCCTTCCTTCCATACTGCCTTGCCCAAGCCAAGGCTTTTGTCTCATTGCTGGCAAGGCAGTGAGCATCCCACAGCAAACAATAGTGATAGTCTGTGGTTAAGAACAGAAGGGGTCTCATGAGCTTTCTGAGACCAAAGCTTTGTTTCTCGCAGCAGGTTTATTTTGTTGGTGATGAGTTTCCTGATACAGCTCTTATGTCAGTACCCCAAAAATCTGCCTGCAGTCTGGAAAGAGAGCAAATCTAGGCAGGTCTCCCCAAACTGCTCCTAAAGCAGTAAAAACAGGCAGTAATTTCAGCTGGGCACACTTTCCCGTGGCAAAGGACAAGGTTAAAGAGATTCTTTCTTAAACACTTTAATGCGAATTCTGGGGCTCAAAACCTACACAGACTTGATAGAAGGCAGCTGAGAGCTGTTGTGACAGAGGCATGTGGAACCACAGGCAAAGGAGGATCAGTAGAGCATTATTTTCCTACTTATTTTCATACTGTTTGGTCTCAGAGTTACAGCAGCCATCCTGAAAACAAACGATTTTTAAACACTTTCTGTTTTTAAGCACTGGAGTTCTCCTGCCTTTTCAAACAAAAGCCAGGTTCTGCTTGGATTTTTACATCATGCACATGAAACGAGATTCTGTCCCAGGCTCTTCATCCACAGTGAGGACACAGAAATGAGAAAGCACAATTTAACTTCCAAATCCCAGACTGAACATGAATATTACATGGCAAAGCTTCAGTTAATATGCACACTAATACAAACACCACCACTCAAAGAAACCCATAGGTAAAGTAACTTCAGCCAGATATGGATTAAGTATTTATTTTGTGCATTCCTGAAGTGTCAGTCAGAGAGATGCAAGCTTTATTCTCCATGTACGTTTTTTAAAATCCCCAACTTGAAAGACTATTCAGACTTTGATTTCCACATAATGCACAATTAAGCTAAGTTTCAAAGGATGAGAACTAAAATAAATAAGAAGATCAAAACCACTATGCAATGAGTTTCCCATTTAAGTAACATTGCTGAATGAGTTTCAAAGTGTTTGTGATAAGGCACTATTTACAGTGAAGTGTTTAATATTATTATTCTTTCAGGCTGTAGCATTTCCTCAGACAGAGCTGGCTGCTGGGCCACCGGCTTCACCAAGAGCACATAACTATGCTGGGGTTCCAGCACAAACAAGAAAGATGGTACGGCAAACTACGATGCCATAATTCATCTAAAACCAGAAGAAAATACATTAGAAATTAAAGCAAATTAAGGCCATATACTTCGGCACCCATCTTAAAAAGCAGGTGGTGGGATGGGAGTCATCTCACCTGCTTCTCAACATCTGCAGGTTCTCTTCACACCCAGTGGAGACCAACAGGCACTCCTGGGATGGGATGCATGTTTCCCTGAGGCAGACATCTAAAACTGGTCAGGTGGGTCATGTTGTAGGAGCGTTCACCTATGTGACACCCGCTCAGACAAAGCTGGAAAAGCCAGAGGGCCCAACCCAGGCCCCTAAGCTGCCTCTGCAAGGAGGAGAGGGGAGCACCTCTGACAGGCGACGGGGAAAGCCCCACAGGGCTGGCCTAGCAACAGTGCAAAGCCGCTCCCCGCTAGGAACCTTGGAGTACCTGCCTCACCTTGAGCACTTCCAGACTGCCCGAAACCTACATTTGATATAAAGCAGACACTCGCAGAAGCAGAAAGTGAATAAAAATCCAGGAAGCGGAAATAAGGATCTTTGTCTTCTGCTTTCAGACAAATGCTGCAGCCCTGGGTAACAGCCCGGCTCCCTCCTGCCCTTCTGGACCCGAAATCCTCCACTCTGGGCTATGAACTGGACCCTTTCCTACAGCTGTGGGGATCCCTGCCCTGTCCCTGTGACCCTGCAGCCTAAGGGCTGGGTCACCTCTGCCACACACAGGCACAAGGGCGACCTGTTCCTTGGGCTGAAGAGCAGGTCCAACCCAGCTCTGCAGCTCCTGAGCACGCATGCTGCCCGTCGGGCAGAGACACGGGAACCCAACGTCCCCACGTGGAGGAGGAGCCGCCAGCCCTGTGCTGGTGCTGGATCTGCTGGCACAAGGGCGCCAGGTTGGGTGCCCGCGCCAGGACGGGCAGGTTCTCCCCAGGGATTACTGCTGGGGGTGCCCAACTCCAAAGTGCAATGAAACTTAGAGTGAGTTCAGCATGTCGTTCCCCCAAACCCCCAGGACGCTTCTGAGCACGTATGGGAGCCAAGGGGTTGGCCTGTTGCACAGGATCAGAAGCAAGTAGCCAAGAAGAGAAGGTAATTAAGTAGGTTTTGCTGCATCATGATACAAGAACCCTACGGACCTGGAAAAACAAATGGGAGCAACACTCTGATTTCTCCAGAGCTTCTTTTCAGGCATCAGCATTGTCTAGGGGCATCTGGAAGTAACTGAGATCCTGCAGGAGCTGGTGTCTCAGCTCTGGTGGGAGCCGTGGGCTTGTAGCTGGGAAGAACCAGGGAGAAGATAATTCTTTTAGGTGCTTTAGAGGATTTGATAACAGGCAACAAACTGCCAGTCTGATTTGTGGAAACAGAGATGCATGCACCAAACCGTACTCATGAGGGGAAAGAAATCTCAGCACAGCAAAATATAATTTTGCTTAATAAGTTTTAAATGATTGTTTCACTCCTGAAACATAATATGATATAATGAGATGTAAGTGAAACCTTCTACAGCTTAACCAATGCCTTATTAAGACAAATTTGAAGATACTTGGCAGTTTCCATAAATCAATATCTTTATTCTTAAGTACTAAAGAATAAAATTTACTTTGGAAAATTCTATTACTTCATCTTCAACCTCTATTCATGGAAGGAAATTATCAGTATTGCTAGAACTAGATAGATTTAATGGCAGCAGATGGTTGATTCGTGAAGTACTAGTTGCCAAAGAAAAAAATTGTTTTTAAGCTTTGCAGCATACTATACCATCTCAAATTGACTCATGAAGAGTGGGAATCAGTGAAAACTAATGTGGGAAAAATGTACATAAACCACAGAAACTTTTTTTTTTAATTTACAACACTAGTCTGCTACGTATTATAACCCAATCTCTCCAATAAAAACTATACTTCACATAATAACTAAGATTGTTTTCTTCACTTGAATTTTAGCTATTTGTCTGAGCCAGATGATGCAGTGAGATGCTACAGCATCTTTCTGCTGTTAGATTCATTTCTGCAGGCCCACTGAGCGGGGTTGTGTGTCTCCGCTGAGCATCATGCCGGCCGGCACCGCCGGAGCAGCTGCTGTTTGTTCGTGCTGGAATCGGGCAGAGGACTGAGTGTACACCACTTGTTTTGCTACCTGTCATCACCTGAAGCCGCACCAACTCTCGATTCATGCAGCATGTTTATAGCACAGCAGCTTTTGCTATGACACACAGCTCTGGTTTCCAAAGCATCTTGGTGAGCCTTGACAGGTCAGGTGATGTTTTCAGCTCTCTGCAAGCCAGTATCTGTATCGCGTGTGCAAGGCTTTTCCTACAGCTGTGTCCTATGGACTCTACATATGAAAGGGTATGTAGTATTTGTTGTTTCTTTTCCAAATTTTTATCCCAGAATTGCAAATTTGAAAACTCGGATATGCAGGTTAAATTCAGGGATGAATCAAGTGTCCAAGCAGTAACTGGCAACCACAGAGGCTTGATTGACTAATGTGACAGAATCATTAACAAAGGATCAGAGAAGCCGTAGGAAGCGCACATGCTGCCGAAAGGAAGGGGCAGCGAAAACACACAGGCCTAACAACTCCACCTCATTTCCTCTACCCTTGTTCAAACCCCATGGCTTTTTGTGTTGTTTTGCTACGCTTTGCAGAACACAGTGGCAGAATCCTGCCTAACACATGCTTCTTCCTCTCTAAACCCAAAAAAGCTATATTATATTTTCTTCTTATATGACCCTGCTACAGCTCATGGCTAGGTGGTCAATTATCTGTTGAAATATTCACTGGCTACCCATATTGTACAAAATACATCACGTGGCTGGCTTCTCTAATTGCATTATGTTCAGCAATCCAAGGGTGAAGTTAATATGTAGTCTAGATACAGATAATGCATATATATTGAAGAGTGCAGTGAAGTTATTGTTTAGTGTCTATTGTGGTATTTTCAAGATCTCTGATTACTGAACAGCTGTTTTTTTCAGCTAGAAAATCTTAACATTAAATATTTATCAATTATATTTTCTCTTGGCCAAGATGAATTTCAAGTTTTTAAACGTTAACTCAAAATGCTTTTTTTCTAGCCATTCACCAGGAGAGAATGCGTTAACAAGCAAGAGAGCAGAAGAGCTCTGAACTGACATATGAAAGCAGCTGCCCTTGAAGGGATGTGGAATCTGATTTCTCTCATACAGCAATTCCAAAATGGTGGACATTCAAGTAAATCCTTCAGCTGCAATACCTCCAAAATAACACACACCAGAAAATCACTTTCTCCTTCTGGTAAGATAGTTAGCATTAAGCGCATTTTAGCTTTAGCAGTTTCTCCCCTTATGATTGCAACTGTGATTACAACATCTTGCTTCTCTTACTTCTCTGTAAGAAACTACAGAGGAAATTTTTTTATAAAAAATGATAAAAATCATTTTTGGACTCGTATCATCATGTTTGATCAAACAAGCAAATCTGTTCATATTTAAAAAAAAACCAAATACATAATATTCTTGCTTTTTAACACCACATACTGAATCAGGAAAGCAGATTCTGAGCATAGGTTAAGCAGCAGATAGAAACGTTTCTTCTGCACTAGAATTTAGCATTGTCAACGTCTACAGTAAAAGCATTTTCCTAGGAAGATTCAATAAAATTAAGACATTTTGCAGAAATTTATTGATGAAGACTTGAAGAATCGCTGGCAGTGTTAACTATGCCCCATCAAAACTGTTTGAACACAGCACCAAACAATGCCAAAAACCCCACCTATAAATCGCAGCTAGATAAGAAATATACGAGGGTATATACAGAATAATATTAACCCAAACAGGACCAATAAAAATAGTTCACTCGACAAGGCTGAAAGTAATCTATCATGACATGAGATGGGGTTCTCGGCACAGACTCCCGTCTTATATGTCACTCCACACACACACCTGCACTATGAAAAGATGGGAATTCATGTCATGCCTTCATGCCATGAAGCATACAGATGATTTAGTGTTTGCAGTTCCTACACTAGTTTATTTCAATGCAGTTGTGATTTGTATTTGCTATTAATAAACAGCTGTTTTCCTATATCAGCTTCCAACCTTTATGTAGCGGGCTACTGACTTCCGTGCCAAATATTACTGTAGATTCCTCATTTCTAGTACTTCCCAGAAACATAAATGTTGCAAAACCGCAGGGCTTGCTGGCTTGCTTGTCTCCAGGAGAACATCTTTCTCAGTCTGACTAGTACTGAATTAAAAAGTGAAATTGGGTATTACATACATGAATACTGAATTATAGTCACCTTAAAAATACAAAAACAAATGAAATCAAACTGAACCAGGGATTTATAGGAGTGAACTGAAAAATAATCCTGTGCAATTGCCTGCACAAAAACTGAGAGCATGAAAAGAGGTGAATTCAGCCTGTAGACTAGAAATATTTTGAACGAGAAGAGTCCCAAGAACAGCACAGTATGTGATAATAACCTTGCAGCACTGCAGACGTTTCCGAAGGCTTAAAATATCTCTCCGTCCCTGTAAGCACTGATCTTCATGAAATCATATTAATGATATTCAGGCATATTTCAAGCCTATCATACATCTGTTTACAGCTGCACACTAGAACACACCTGGTCTTACGGCTGAAATATCTGCAAAATGCAATACTGACACTGGAAACAGGGTAAGACAGAGAATTCAAAAGAATTACAGCAATAATTCCTAACTGTATAAGTAGATGAGCCTTACTTAAGAAAATTGTCTATTGTGCACCTCACCAAACCCAGTTCTGAATGAGGAGAACTTGAAGCCTCAGTTTTCCCCCTTCTGTATAGACACCTGTTGTTTTGAGGCAACTTATCAGTAAAACACGTTTCCACTGCAAAAATTTTCAAGTCTGACTCTCAGCCAAAGCTATTCTGCTGAGTGCAAGGCAGCTGTAACTCTGAGTGCTCTGAAAGAAACGTGCACAAGCACGAGATAGCCAAAATCTGATGCAACCCAAGATTATGTGACTTACTGCATGCGAGTTTATAATAGAACTCCAAATTAACCGAAGCTTCTGGACGGGTTTCTGCCCAGGTTTTTTGCCTGCAAGTAACCCCAAAACACCAAAAGCGGTTTTAGATCTCTAAAGCCGGTTTTAAGGAGGAACATGTAACCCTTTTTGAGTACAGAAAATTCAAAATGGCTCTACAAGACAGAGCACAACTAAAAACAGTTTATAAACAAACCTCCTCCTACACATAGTGTCTTTGACGGCAGGTCCTTTCCTTCAGGTTTGGCGTTAGTGCAACAATGCAGTCCCTTTCTGGGACTGAAAAAGCCCTGCACGCAGCATTTATGGAACGTTTACCCTTCCCATCAAGCAGCAGCCCAGCTAAATACCCGCTCCCCGCTCTCCTCAGCCCGCAGCAGCAGCAACTTCCCCTCCTCTCCGGAGGAATCAAGACTTTTCCTTGACAAAGCCATGTGCCACAGGAGTGTGAGCATGGAAGTGAAATGAGTCCTGTTCTGGTTTACAGCCACATTTCAGCAAACATACCCAGGACTCCCGAGCAGGTCAGAGCAACTACAACCTCCTCGGTGGGGCTACCAGGAGCTGGTGTCACCGGCACGTGCCCAAAACTCACCAGGTTTTCAGGAGGGGCAGACACAGCCCAGAAAACATGGATATAAGGCAACTTCTACATACAAAATGTTTTGGTCCTTTTTCTGTTATCCTGAGAGACAGGAGATAGTGTTGAGGCCATTCTGGACACTACAGCCCCTGTGCAGCCTGGGGCGCCCCAAGGAGCTCTGTGCAGAGATGGCCAATGGCCCAGAGTGAGCACTGAGCTGGCTGTATGTGGTTGGGTGGACCCAGATATTTCTTTTCTTAAGACCATTTTGAAACAAGTCAAAAATACGGCACAATGTGAAGATGAGAAAAACACAAGGCAGCCCCCAGATGCAGCAACAACTGAAGGCAGGAGACAAGAATGAATTCAAAACCTATTTCTTTTCTTCCACAGTACAAAAGAAATCAGAATATTTATCTTCACACAGTTGTTCGTTCAGAGTTATACTCAGCGTGGGGAAGAACATGCAAAGCCCCCTACACTCAAATGAAAACATACCTTCATTTTTCACTTAAAAGGCAGCCCATGTCAGAATGAGAAAAATAAGTGTTTAGAAAAGATAAACGAGTGATATTTTTAGTATTATTATAATAGGTGCTTAGATCAGATGCTCGTTACTGTAGAATTAGGTGAAGATATTTCCCAAATTTATAAGACTTACTTTAGTACTGCAGCATAAATTACAAAAATTATCTATATTCCTTCCAGAGGAGTTGTCAAGCATTCTTTTTTTTTTTTCTCCAGTTTTATGCCATTGTCTTCAAAACAGAGAAGGGAACTGAACCTTCTCACGGAAAGCAATTGAAAACTTGCCCGTATCTTCTGTGGTTAACAGCTGATTTGCTCCTTTTGAGTAACGAAGAAAAAACTTTACTCAGGAGTATCTAACTCACAGGCAAGTGATACAAAGCAGCCACAAGCAGCAGTGAGATGGCAGCGATGCCACCCTCTCCTGCCTCAGTTGCTTACCAGCCAAAAGCAGCACTCGGTATGCAGACAGCTGCTGCTAATTCCCTTTCCACTTGGATAATAATTACGAGGACTCTCAGACCAATCTAGTGGATGCCTGTATTCTTTGGCAAGTTAATCACACAGTGTTACTATCGACAAATTAAATTTGAATATAGTAGATAAGGCAGACAGGTAGTAAATATTAATCTGGCAATTTGGTTTGTGTTTTAGTCCAGTACCAGAGCTAGATAAAGCTGAGAGGCAGATAAGTCAATCATGGCATGAAGAGAATCCCACAAGAAAACTGCCCGTCTGTTACCAAAAGGGCAGTTCTTCCACAGGATACTGGTATTTCTTTAGCTTGTCTCCTGCACTGCAAGGCAGCTGAATTAATGGTTGGCCACTGTGGGCACTGTGATATATAAAGCGATTAAGAAAGCGACACACTATTCCATTAGAAGAGAGACAAAGAATGAAGTGAATGAATGGTGGCAAATGATGGACGTACCAAAAAGGTCAGGCAACTGGAATGAAATGTCGAGGCGCAGCTGAATTTAAATGCAACAGTCACTTGACAGGGAGCTGTCAGACCTCCCTGAATGTGCCTTACGGTGATAGGGGATCTTCAGCTACTTAGTGGATGCATTTCTCAGGATCCAGTATCTCAGCAGAGAGGATGTTCAAAACTGGAATGCACTGATCTCTACAACCGCTTGTTTACACTCAGATGCGTACTAAACTACTGATACTTTTCAGTGAGCACAGTGAAGTAACAGTAAAAAGCAGAAATCAGTATTAAGGTACCTGCGCAAAATCCGCTGCAAGCCGCATCTTCCCACCTTCACCAAGGGGCCTTATTAGACTGGCATGGCGAATGAAAAGTTCAATTGCTCTTTGAGCCATGGCCTCAGTGTTATCAAAGACAAAGTCGAAACATTCAAAATGTCTGAAGTAGTCGCTCATGACTCTTGCTATAAAACCCTGGAGTTCTTTCATGTACAGAGAACAAGGGACATCTGGTTTTCCTGAGCTAGGTAATGATCTGAAAAAAAAAAAAAAGAAAAAAAGAAATGGGGACAGCTAAATTCATCTTTAAAACACAGTCAAAAACTACTGGATTCTTTTTATTTTTTTCCCATCCCACAAAGTCATGGCATGAATTGTAGAGTTTCATTTCTACTCAGAATAAAGAGCATGTAGCTCTCTCTGAAGTTGTAGTCAAAAAAATCTTTCTATCAGCCATCCCCATCCTAACAAAGATAAAGGACACCACTCCACTCCTACCCAGCTTGCAAAGCCTCCACCACTCTGGAGCCTAAACATCAAACCCAGCGCCTAAATCTAAATGTCCCAGCTGTTGATTTGAAACTCTAATAATGGGTCAGAAAACACAGGCACATATCACGGGGTTACTACTTCAGCCTATTCCAAACCTGTCCTCTGTACAGAATTAGTTTCCTAGATTCCTCCAAACCCAGGGTTATAAAAATCTAATTATCACAGAAGCAGCACAGAAGCTACAGGACACAGAAATCAATCACCTTTCTCTTTATTTGAATCACAACCAGGCTCTTCCAAACTCATGAACCTGAGTGTGCAGGCTACCACACAAAGCTCAGCTTTTAGCTGACTCGGTTTATCCACACAGAGAGGTATTTTGCTAGTGGTAGCAAAAGAAAGATGGAAAGGGTAAAATATTGGGTTTTTTTTTAAAAAAAAGGGGAAAAAAAAAAAGGCAAAAGGAAAATTTAAAACACTTCCGAAAATACACTGTTTTCAGTGAATTTCCAAGACAGAAAACAAGGCATCTAATGATGATATAAGTGATGTCAGAACAGATATAACAACTAAAATAACACTCAAGATGGAAGTCTCAATGATAGATTGATCCCAAAATTTTTGCAGAGGAAGAATACTCGAAATTTTAATTAAAATGCTACAGGAAAGTAGCATAATACACCAAATGTGAACTTTCTATAAAAGAGATTTTGAAAATCATTTCATATTCACTAATACTTTAGAAAAATATGTGTAATTTTAAATCAGAGGTTATTCGCTTTGAGACAACAATATGGACCGTTCTGAAGACTGTCCACAAGAAAATAAGTTTTGAAAACAAAAGGGTTTTTTTAGCACAAAAATGGCGTCTGCTTGGCTTTATTTTTCATTTAAAATGAATTTAACTCAACAGACATGGAAAAAAAGGCAAGAAGACACATGCTACCTGATTAATTTGTTTCAATATAGGTGTAATTCTGCTTTCTGTGTTCACTGACCATAAAGCATTGCCTTCCCCTCAACGAAAATGCGCCCTTGCTCCAAGGACATCATGGCAATAACAATCTATTATGCATATGCAGGACATCTTACTAAAGCAACGTTAAATTTAAAACACATTTCTAGTTACCCAGAAAAATCTTCCTGGTGCATAGTGATGATAATAGCTTCTACTGAATCTCCTACAGAGTTCAGTAACGGTTGAACAGCACTACCCATTAGATCATGGACCACCTAAAATAGAACAAGAAAAAAGCAGAAGTAAGGAAACCGAAATTAGAAGCATTTGCATTTTGAGACCTCAAAAATACCTTGACAAACAGTTATTTTCAACTGCGTTTTTTATTTTTCTGCATTAGAAACTGCTAAATAGAAGGACAACAGCCTAAGATAACATTTCTCTTTACTTGATTTTACCAGTCAAATGCAGAAATAAGGCTGTTTACTAGTTCTATGTAAAGCCTTCCTTCAAAAATCTGGCATTCCTGGTTTGTAAATGTACATGTTTTGGTGCACACACATCGTTCCGCTGTTCATTCCCCAGACACACAAGCTGCCCTTCATTCCCCTGCTCACAGCTACTCTTGGATCAGCGCACAGCAGGACAGATGTGCACAGCTGTCATCCACGGAGGGCTGCGCCGTCACCCACATGACCCCCCAGGAAAGCACCAGGTAGCATAAAAATCATATTTTTATGTGTGTTGGAAGGGGTACAGGGGTGATGAAGGATGCAGCTATTGCTGTGTGAATGTTGCAGAGAAATACATTTATTTTCACAGTCAGATGACATCTGGGTTCCGACCATTACGAGAATATTCTTGAATACTCTGTGATTCTGTGAATACAAATGCTACTCAAGCAGTGATTTGGCATATGTGACATATAAATAAACTGCAAAATATAAATTTCAGAGTATTTGTATGCCTTTGACATAACACAAAATAATACCTGGGAAAATAAGTGTTCATTTGAAGTGTAACAGACAAAGCAAAGCTCAGCCCTATCCCTGCAACGAATGGACATTCAATTACCTTTAAGGCAGTTGTAACTGTTTGCTCAGCGGCTGCTGGAAATGAGCTCTGATTGGTAATGACCTACAAATTGTAAAGTAATAGTTAACAGTCAATATTCAACAAATTATTAGAATCCATAATATTTAATTTCATTTAAAACCATACTGATTTACTTTTAGTAATAAGTGGTTTACATAGGTATGGATAACTATTAAATGTGTTTCATATAGACAGCATTTTCAGTGCACTGGTATCAGTTCTGTGCTCTCAAATTTCCTACGGACTCTGCTTCTGCCCTGGCAAAGAAAGGATTCAATTGAGTTCAACTGAAATTTAGCTGATGGGTTGACAGAATCAGAATGAAAATAAGTGGTGCATTCACCCACTGCTAAGTATAGAATTTAAGGAGAATTACACAGACAGGTCTATGGCAAATATTTGAAAGAATGGTTGATCTTTCTCAGTATTATGATTATTATAACACCATGTGTTAAATAGCTGTTTATGTACAGCCATAGTGGTATTAGAACTGAAAGTCCAGGAATGATCTGAAGGAATATTCTACCAATTTCCTTAGTTATGAACATGCTATACGATAGCATTTTTAAGCCAGATAGATACTAAACTCAAAGACTGAATCATATCAGATCTCCTTCCAACACTAAGGCACATGAGGTTCATTACTAAACACATCAGAGAAAGCAGACTTAAAAGTTGATCTACCATCTGTTTGCAAAATCCAAGCAAATTTTATAGGCTTTTTAGCATTTTTAAACATTCTTTAAACATATCCACAGTCAGGAGTACTCATGATCTTTTTTCTAATCAGGCCAGGATTTAAACACAATTACCCCTTATCTGTTTGTTTTAATTTACAGAGACCGTGTAAGTGTTGGCATCACTAAACCAGTAAATTGGAATTATTCATAACTGTGCTTAGTCCTGAAAACATTTCCAGGTCAGACTTCGGTCACAGCAACAATGCATGGAGATATTTGTGAGGTGCTGCTTTTCTTGATTTTACCCTTTCCTTCCCCTTTTCAGTTTGGCCACAATAGTGGGAAAGCAGTGAGGGTCTTCTGAGAAACATAAGCTTGGGCTGGGACAGATGCAGACAAGGGCTATCAGGGTGACCCATACAAAGACAGAGCTTACTTGATAAGAAAAACCAGAAGAGTTCAATTGTTTAGGCTCACAAAACAATGGCTGTGAGACATGATTATTCTCTATAAACAAATCTTTCACACCACTTCTAATATTGACCATTTATCGCAAAGTGGTGCTTCCAAGGGCCAACCAAGTCTCAAAGATTTGTACAAATGCACAGCAGGGTGCAGCTCTTAACCCAAAATTGGGCTGTATTTTTCAGAGTTCTAATCAGCTGATGGGAGAATATGCAAATGACAGAGCAAGGAAGTTAATATTATGGCAAGAGGAGAAATACCAAAGGAAGCCTACCTTCAGAACTGACTGGTGCAGTTTGTACAGTGAATTAACTACAGCCACGTTCCTCCTCTGTCCCTCTGTGAGTGGTCCAATCACCTGGCTGGCATCTCCTTGGGTAGACAGCTGCAGTGATTGCAGAAATCGTTAAAGCAGTACTAACTCTTTAAACAGTGCATCACCACAAAATTACAGTTCACAGAATCACAGAATGGTTTGGGTTGGAAGGGATCTCTGGAGATCCAACCCACCTGCTAAAGCAGGTTCACCAGAGCAGATCGCACAGGAATGTGTCCAGGTGGGATTTGAATGTTTCCAGGGAAGGAGACTCCACAACCTCCCTGGGCAGCCTGTTCCAGGGCTCTGGCAGCCTCAAAGTAAAGAAGTTTCTCCCCATGTTCAGATGGAACCTCCTGTGCTTCATTCTGTGCCCATTGCCCTCATCCTATTGTTGGGCACCACTGAAAGGAGTCTGGTCCCATCCTCTTGACACCCACCCTTGAGATATTTATAAACATTGATGAGATCCCCTCTCAGCCTTTTCTTCTCCAGGCTGAACAGACCCAGCTCTCTTAGTCTCTCCTCGTAAGAAAGATGCTCCAGACTCCTCATCATCTTTGCAACTAAACTTAGAACATGGCAGAAATACAGAGGTCTTCAGTACCAGTGTTCTTCCATTTAACTCTTGTCTTGATTCTTATGGCTTCCATCTCCAGATAATATAATACAAATGGAACAACAGGAATCATGAGAGGCTGCTGTCCCAGCTCCCAGACCCCAGCACTCAGACCCAGATCTCTTGGAGATACATAGTCCCAACATGACTTCTGTTTTGTAATCTGAGAGTCAGGTGAATTCACCCACTTGAGGATGCAGGATAAACTACCACCAGCAGAAATAAACAGGTTATGCTTTTTCCATATACTCTCCGTCCTTACTTCTGCCATCCATTTGAGCCCCTCTTTAAAAACTCCATTTCTTGAAATAGATGGCTTACAGCTTTGTACATATTAGCAGCTTGTAAATGAACAGGAAAATAGAACTGCAAGGACCAAAACTGCTAGTCCAGCCATTAAAGAGAGTTCTATCCATGAACCTTTCAGCAAAAATATATATAAAAATATTTTTTTCATATTTAAACTCCACAAAGCACATATTTGTTATCATTACCATAGAAATCAAAGTTCCAAGGTGATACATAAATAGCAATTAACTACAGAACAGCCCCTTAAGGATACCACAGCAGAGGTTTGCAATTTGAAATAAAATAAATTGTAACTAGGAAACAAACAGAAATTTTCTTGTGCACTGAAAGCTGCAGAAATACAAAGAATTGACAAAAGGCTATGTGAATTGTAGAAGTACATCAAAATATTACAGCAAGAATAGCTATTAATAGAAGGCTTTACTGAGATATAATTATCTGGCTAATTATCTAGATTCCTTCAGGAAACTCCTGAAGATGCCTAGCTCCAAAAGTCTCTCAGTAAAAACATACTCAACTCATTGAACAAGTCATCAAGAGACTTTTATGAAGTGTGTCTTTAAACACAGTTGTAGCTCCTACAGAAAGCTCCTAAACTAAAACTGAGTATATAGCAACAAAAGGAACAAACGTGAAAATTTTTAAGTAATGGGAAACAGTGAATCTTTAACTAGTGAAGGACTGTTCCTGTACATCCCATAGCTTCCCATCAGCACAAACAGACAGCATGCAAGCAAAGTTGCCAGTGCTGCTAATAATGAAGTTTTAGACAAGTTCTTGCAAGCACACAGGAACTCAAACTTATTCACAGCACTACAGTGACAATATCAGTTCATTTCCCTTTCTTCATATTTAGGGATTATTTCAGGATAAATAGGTTTCCGAGGCCTTTGCAGAGGGAAAAATCTTTTCCAATGTATCTTCAATTATTTGACATCAGAATGCATCTTTCAACTAGCTGACAAATACACCATCTCAGCATCTTCCTGCCTTCCTGATGAGAACAGCCACGTGAGCTGCGTACATCTCTGTTGCCTTCCTGATATTTCCATTTGATGGACATGACTGGTTTTAAGAATTCTGCTTCTCAAGCTTACAGCTTCACAGATTAATAACAAAACAGCTGTGCAGAGAAACATCCTGTCCACCCAGCTGATCATCCTCCAGACCTCATTAAGGTTTCTTCACAGCATTTTTAAGCACTGTACAGACTATTAAATTGGTATGTTGCACATTTAGAACTCTTAAACATAAGACACTGCTAAGAGAGTAAAATTTTACATATTAGTCCCTTAAATTTCTGCTCCTTGGACTCCGTTGTAAAGGTTTCACAAATTCTTTTGCTTAGATATTATGAAATAATTAAACTGTGTTTCTTCTGCTGGTGAAAACAAACATAACCCTTCTGCAGCAGCAACTCTTGCAGTCAGCAATAGTGCACAACAGCTTCACAGGCGAAGTCTAAAAACGCCTTAAAAGCAACCAGTCTTCCTAAAATTGTTTACCATACTGAATTCCCTTAAATTAATCAATTTGAACTTTGACAGCTAGATGTGTCTCCCTAGGACTGCTTCTCCTCAAGGTGCACCTTGGGAACACCCAGCTCCTACACAGGTAGGTGTCCCCTGCCACCATGGGAACACGCAGCTCCTGTGTCCTGCCATCTACAGCAGAAGTCTCACGGAGTGGTTCCCATTTCTTGCTGTCACCACGATGATTTCTATGACCTTGCCTTGACGCAAGAAGGTTCTGCACTGACTCTGTCCAACAAGGTTCATGTACATACACTTTGTCACTGGCATATATCTAGATTTCAGGTAGTTTATAATTATTCCAATATTCCAGTGCATCAGACTGAATTCTTGACACCTCTAATACCCACTGTACAACCACGCATCCAGGTAGAAAAATGCCATCATTGTGTCTCCCCGGTTCCAACAAACCACACTTATAGCCCATTTCCTTTAGACACAAATCATCCCTCAGTTTATTTTCCATCAAACCAGGTTTTATCAATGATTCACATTCATCACTCTCATTTATATAGCAAGTACTTTTGAAGTTCTATGCTGGACACAGCTTATGCAGTCAAGCTGGTGGTAATGTAACTCCTCCTCTGCTACCTGCCCACTGGGGATTGTGCTGTGTAAGCAGGTTAAGTCAAGTAAGTGTGAAGCCTAGCCACATCCACTCAGCTGAAAGGCACAGTCCAAGGGCCTTCTTTTTGATGAGGGCACTAAAGACAAAATCTGATGACTTTTTAATCAGTTAGATTTATCCAGAAATGTAGAAGGCCAGGAGGGTGAACTGATGCTAAGCAGAAATAGGGACTACAGAAGGGGTGACTTCATCCCAAATCAGAATCTATTTGGGGAAATAAATAACTGAGAGAAAGCATAGCTGAAGGACCACATCCCATCTCCAGGGAGGCATCAGTCACGCTCGGAGTTAGTCTGGCTTTGAGCCTGCTAGCTGAAAAGAAAACAGAGGAAAAGAAACGATGCTGAAGCCAGACGTGAATGAGCAGTAACGAGGACTGTAGCAGTTCTAGTTTTCAAGTGTAGCAATTGATTTCTTACACTTGTCACTTTAGACAGCTAAATTCTTTTACCTCAAAGCCTGTCTACTATTTACAGCAATTTCATGGCCACTAGGCAAAGCACAGGCACCCCATTTCCCTGCAAGTGGCAATTCTACAAGGGGTGACATGTCTGTATGAGCTTTCTTTGCCAGCATGAGATACCAGCACACTGGCAACATGAGATGCTACTGAGGAAGAGAGGAGAGAGGTCTCCCACCAGCAAATATCAGCCAGGACTTCTGTATCATGCATCCAGGCACTAGGACAAGGG
Organism: Nesoenas mayeri; assembly: GCF_963082525.1. Lineage (NCBI taxonomy): Eukaryota > Metazoa > Chordata > Aves > Columbiformes > Columbidae > Nesoenas > Nesoenas mayeri. The sequence goes on from NC_137541.1 coordinate 15,770,664, forward strand.
CTGTGTCTTGTGGTACCCTCAAGAATATGAATGTGAGCTTCTGTCCCATACCGCATTTCAAGAAAACTCAAAGGGCAGCTGTTAAATTAAAATGAGAAAGAAACATTGGAGGTACTATCTGACATGCATATGAGGACTTTCTCTAAGGTAGGAGGTTGAAATTTGCAGATTCAATCCAATAGCTAACTAGCTAGAAGAAGTTGCCTAGAAGACTTCAGACTTCTTTTTTTAAAAATCATTATCAGTAGAAACTGAGGATTGGGTGGTTTACTGAACCAAAAAAGACACTTGTAGAAGCTAAGAGACAAAAAAATGTGTCAGGAAGAGGAGCAACATAACTGAAAGCCACCTGACTTGCTTCAGCCTGACATGGTTGAGAAACTGAAAGCCGTGACTGGCACTATGCTGTCACCCAATGCAGAAGTCCTTCTGGAAAACAGTTTCTTTTAGTTGGTATCCTTCAGTACACTAATGTGGTTATGCTGCTTCACCTGCAGAGATTGCAGGTGCCTTGTACTGGGTCAGTAAGTTGCCCTATGCAGAAAATTTCAGGAATGATTCACCTGACCACGTGCAGGAAACCACAAAGCAGAGAAATAAGCAACTCATGGAGTAATCTGGAGAGCCTATTTTAGACACCCTGCTTTAGGGAGGGAGTAAATGAACCTTGTCTGCACCTATTTCCCTCCACTCACTATAAAATGGATCTAAAGCAGCACTGCAGATACATACAGGGAGCTATACTGCCTGAAGCCTTGTCAGATGTATTCTCACTCTATAAATGTATTTGCATCCCCTTGCATAGACCTGCTTTGGAAACATGCCTTGGAAATAACCAGATCAAGTGTTCTGGATTTTATACTTTTCTATGTTTAATACCTAAGAATATGTGTAATTTAACAGCATAGATTTTATCTCACATGTTGAGACATGTGCTATGATAATATTGCTTTGGGTTTAAATTCTTGTTTTCACCATGAAGAAATGGATGTAGAATTTAGATTAGGACGTGAATCAAATCATCAGTTCTCCCTTGGGTTATAAAAAATGCTAACTGAGTCTGCCTTTTCTTGTAGAAAAGCTCAGACTATTGATACATCTTTTCCTATAATTTGTTTAGTGTTTCCAAGTGACTAACTTGCCCTCCTTCAACAGGTGGCTATCATTCCCTTCACAGATAGGACATTTTGTGAAGAAGTTCAGTTTCCTACTAAGTAACTAAGATGTTGTGTGCATCCTTATTGACAGCTTTGGAAAACTCCATTTCTTTGATTTCTCTACTCTAAAACAGCCTCAGCAAACCCACTCTCCGAAGAGCAGGAAACAGCATCATAATTTAGAAGAAGTAAGGAGAAGACCTTAAATCAAAATAAGACAAGAGCAGGGCCTCTCAACAAGGCATTTGATCTTACTCTGGGATCACGAGACTAATGTGTGTTGATGGCACAAATTGAACTCCAATCGTCACGCTGACATTTCCAAGAATAAATACATCCCTAGCAGAGGCAGCTGATGTGGCCGTACCTCTGGCAGAAAGCGATCAATCCATCTGGCGCTTGGCCTCCTGCCTGATCATAACAGCTTCTTATACAGCACAGAATCCACTTACAGAGGTTCTGAGTCAATAGGGCTTGGCCCTGGGATGCCTCCTGTAAGCTGCAAATAGTTGGGATGATTTACTATTAGGTTTAACATTTTTCATACGGCAGAAGGAGACTTTTACAATCTCTTTCCATCTAAGAAACGCAAAAGTTCAACAGAATCAGTTTGCTACTTTTTGCAAAAATATGACACTCTTTAGCAGAAATACACAAAACAATTTGAACTCCGCTAGCTACGCCACCTCATGTATTAGCTACTTAGGGGACAATTTGCAAAAGGAAGAGACATCATTAAGAAGTTCAAAGTGTAGGATTTTAATGAATGTGTTGGGGAAAATAAGGTCCTTGACTGATAAAGATAAAATGAATAAATGCTTAATAAATGCTTTAAAAAAAAATCAACTAAAATTTAAGAATAAATCATAAATAAGAACTTATGTTCTTGGAATGGCTTCTTATTTTTCAAAGAACAAGTAATATTTCAAGACACGAAGAAAGCAATAAGTTGTGAGTGCAGGCAATAATTTAAAATGTACATAAAAACATTTATATAGCACCCTCAGGACATTCTTGTAGCTTCCAGAATATGTTGAGGTTTTTTTTAGCTTCCTCGGAAACATGAAAACTTTATATTCTAGGAATATAGAAAAGGAGCTCTATGGTAAAGGCATTCAATAATCTTATAGAAAACACAATCGTTATTTTGGGGAGAAAAATTTGAAGGGACTGTTAAGTCATTGACCAAGAAAAAACACTGGATACTGTGCTCATACTATTCATGCTGGAACAACAGCAATCATCAAACTGTTCTCTTGGAGGTATTTTGTACTGTTGGTGGTGGGGGTTTGGTTTTGGGTTTTTTTTGTTTGTTTATTTTTACTTCCTTAATATTTTCGATTAAATAGAAGCAGCAAATAGTCTTTCTGTAAGAGAAAATACAAGATTTATCTCTAAGACTTTGAATCATCTGAGAAGAAATGCACTGTACAAATAATAAAAAGTGAGTAATGGTTCATGGTTGTTAAATAATGAGATGCTTTAAAGCAACTCTGCTCTCAGAAAGCACCTGAAACCAGTTCCTTAAAGGAATCTCAGAAAATCCTGAACCTGAAGCACTCAGAATCATTTCTCAACTTCTGAAAATTATGCTCCTTGTGTTGGGACATTTTTTCCCCTCACGTTTATCCAGCTACCCAAGTCTGACGAGGATTTCAAGGACAATGTGTGTTGATCCTGATACCTCTAACAGTTTACTGAATTTTTCATACTTGCCAGATTAATGACTGAATGATTAATCATATTTTATATGCCATTCCAACAGCTGTTGGTCCCAACCAACCCCTGAGAATGCACCTCCAGAGCTGAAGAGCAGATATCCATCCCCAAGACACGTAAGACGGGCCCAACACCACAGGGTGACATTCGCCTACAAATAAAAAATACAGCCCATTTCCAAAAGATGGACCCAGTTTGAAATCACCATACACAAATTCAACTGTTGTCTCACTGTTGCCCATACAGCAAGTGGAGGGAACATAAACATTTATAAAAAGTTTTCGGAAACTTGATAACTCATTCACCCATTTGTAAATTTTTGTGTAATTGTTACATGTTGCCACCATGAAATTTGGTCCATCTTTTTGAAACACCCTGTATAATCAACTTATTTAATTGCCATCTGCCTTTTTTGGTATCAAGTCCAGGCGTTGAGATCAGAACACTTCTACCCTGCAGAAGGTTATAAATGAGCTTTACACTGTCAAACACTTGTTAGAGTTGTCCCAAAATTGCAGAATTCCAAAGCCTTTACCATATCAACATATATTTAACCAAATCGATTTCTGAATCATATAATTTCATCTGGTATGAAACAACATAGAGTGCCCTGTAACAAAATAGTGTAAGGACTGTGCATTCTTGCTCTTTTTCTACCTTTTAGCAAAATTACATGCTAGATCTAAAGAAGCCTTTTAACCACTTTCACAGCAAGACAAACTGAAGTACATAGTACTCCCAAGGCAGCCTTTCATGCTTGGATGATTATTTCTGGAGTTCAGCCAGTATCTCATTAAAAAAAAAAATTTAAAAAAATCACACATTTGTTATGTGAGTCACGATCTACCCAGCAAAAGACAACATGAGAATGAAGTCAATGTTTCATGAAGTTATTTTTTAATGCAGCTTTCGCCTCTAGATTTTGAATTCCATTTTTAAAATTTTTTAATGCTTTTTTAAGGGACTTATCAGCTTGAAATTTCTAAGTACTCTCTGACCAATATAAGCAGCTTCTTTCTGACTCTTCTAACAAACCTCTTCTGATCTTTACATTAAAAAAATTACAAAACCTTAGCTGACTTCTGATTATTTTTAAATTAGACCTACTGCCATCTTTAGCTTTTATTACTGCACAGTCAAACAGTAATTATTCTGAAATTATTTAAGTACATAATAGCCTCCCACATATTCTATTTAAATACCTATTAATGAATTCCTTTAATGTGCCAAATATTGAATTCATTTTTTTGGGTTCTCTCATTTAAATAGCACAGATACAAGTTTTTCAATGACAGTAACACCATGTCTTCAAGGTACTGGTATAATATTATACAATTAATTCACATATGTCAAATTGAACTGGGGAAAATATAATCTTTCACATTACTTACACCACTGTAACTGACCTGTTATTTACAGAAAACCTTTCCTAAAGTGTCATTTCACTACTGTTCCTGATGATTTGTGAGCTTATTACATTTCATACCTCCACGCAAAGTTCACAATATTCGACATTTAGACAGGAGGACTAGATACGTTTCCCTGGAACTGTCAGACAAATCTCATTGTTGGAATATGTCCTGAATAGTGATTCACCCGCAAATGAAAGCTCACAATTCAATATAACACCATCTAATACAAGACACAGATTAGTTCTTGTAAGATCACATAATAAAAAAGGCAATCAGAAATTCACTTTATGTCATTACAATGAGAATTCATCATGCTTTTCAATTCAAAACCACCACAGTCCTCAGAACTTTGCTGGAGTTTAAAGCTGGTGCCAAATTCCAGGGCATGAGCAGTATTTTCCCTTCACTGGAAGAGTCTGATTCCAGGAAATCTTTTCTCTCTCCATCTCCACCCTGTTCACCCTGCTTTGCTGCATTATTCAGCTAGTTAAATTTAGCCATGTCAGATAAGAGGATGGGTGGACAAAAACAACCAACGATGCAGATACCCCAAACCACAGTTATGCCAGTAAACATCAATAAACATCCCAACAGAAATGTAGCTCACATCTCTTTTGTTGCTACTGTAGCATATTTCATTTGAGGAATTTGTATAAATTAAATGAGCAATTAAATGAGTGGTTTTGTTTGGTGTAAGGTACATTTCTCCTTAGGAATACCTATGATAAAAGCCAACCCAACAAATGCTTTCCGTAAATGAGGTCTTAATTGTTTTCATTTCCCCTAAGAGGAAACCAAAATTACACCTCTCCTAGATCAACATCTTCCTTTCTTGCAACACGTTACAGATATTTTTCCTGGCCACTAGGCAGACAGGGGCACAATCTATGGAGAACTGTAGTCCAGCCCCTCTCTGCCTTTTCCTAGTCAACCACTAAGTATAGACCGAAAGGTTCACAAAAATTTCCTGTCTCTGTTAATACTCAGAGAAGACAAAGACCGGATCCTTCTCATCCAACTGTTTTATCATTGCAATATTTTAACTTTAAAATCCCATCTTTCTTTGCATTTCTGCTTTTCTTAACAACTTCACTGATTGAGCCAAGATGTTCCAATTTAGCCTCTGCATCAGTTATAATACACTTAGCCTTTTAGATTCTGGACAAAAATATGCCATTCATAGTGCTTATCATCTAAATAATTCACTGAAAACAGCTTATTTAAATCTTCATTGCCCTGATCAAGCATGACAGACACTTTTTCTTCTACAAATGACATTACAAAAATTCCTCGTAAAGATGCTGTCTCTTTCTCGGCTCAGAGTTTAAGCTGAATTAATAGTTGTTTTTCTATTTCATCGGGTGTTCTAGCATTTTCGTTCCTCATCCTCATTATTGCAACAAGGTTTACAAAACAAGGAGAAGCACGAATACATTAGAGATTGTTTTCAAACAGTAAAAATATAAACCAAGATCAGAGCACATTTGATTGTAATCTCAGGAAGAGAGATCCTGGATGATCTGCGAAGCCGTGGCATGATAGAATTACGCTTTCCAAACTACATCACTAAAAAACAACCAGCAGACTATTTTCTACTGACTATCATAGATGAGATGCACCATAAACCCACAATGAAAGAAATCATGAAAAAAATCAAGACTCATCTACCACAATATCACAAAGAGTTACGATGATGGGATGGATGTGCAGAAAGTTGAGGTTTATTTTAAACCTCAGTAATTACAAGCTAGTTTTTTAAATATACTCAAAGGAAAGGATCAGGATCAGCTTTTTTCTCAGAAAATCTGAAAGACAAAAATCAATTTTCTAGATTACTGTGAGAAGAATATGGTATGTTTTCTCACAGTCTACTTCTTTAAACTCAAAAACCCTCCCAAATAATCTATTCAAGCTATTCTAAATGGCTAGCTAGTGGACCAGAGCTATTTAAAATGGATATATTAATGCTGAATATCCATTAAAAGTGGAAAATTGAAAAGATCATTATGAGGAACTGCAAAAGATTAAGCCACCTGAGCAGCTTTAAAGAACACAACAGTAGCTGAAGATGTAAGAAAAGCAGAATTTGGAATCTTGCACTTGTAAATCACAAGTTCAAATATAAGCTGGATTAAAGTAACATGAGAGATAAATTGTTTGTCTCAGTTCTACTGGAAAGTGGGCATTTATTAAAATCTTTGTAACGTGTACCACTGACTGACACTCTTATTTGAAGCCTCAGAAAGCACTGAAAACATCTGAGAGAACAGAAATTCATCCTTAAAAATGGTTCCTATAGAGCAGAGACAGAGCACAATGGCAAGATGATGCACTGAGCCACACAAGTTTTGTGGGCAATACTAAAAATAATTTAAGAACAACTGCAGCAGAGCTGGCTTTCCATTATATATATTTTGATGCTAATCTTATGTAATGCATTTGGTGCTGATCAGCATTACAAAGATCAGTGCTCTAAAAATATGTGAACATGACAGATAGATAGATGCTCCTCAGCCTGTATCTCCATCCATTGCATTCACTAAAAATAGAATATTAAATTACAGAAGGGGTTGGTTGCACTGACGTCCAAAAAGGTGTCATCTGAGTTGACTCAAAGAAACAGAACGCTACCTGAAGAAAGTGTTACAGTCCTGAAAAGAGTTAAAATCCAAGAATGTTCTTGCATCCGTCCAACAATACTTGGAGTCACCAACTAGCCACACCACCACAGACAACTGTGCTCTTTTCAAGGGCTTATACTCTGGTAGAAACACCAAATGCTATTTGAAAATAAGTCAAGCACAGCTGACAAGCATTACAGATCGAAAAACATCTTTAGGAAAGCATCTCTTTTACAGCTCTGGCAATCTAAGAAAATCTTAAGGCCAAAAGCAATGTTACCATAGAAGAAATCAGCATCTCCTAACTTTTGCCTTAGAGATTTATTTACATCAGAAGTAAGAAAGTATGAATTCCAGATGCAAGAAAAAAATTACACCAATCTGTCAGCATTTTAAACTTCCTCTTGAACAGATTTTGCACGTCGCTCTCATTCAGTCTCATTCACACATTGGCTACACCCATAGCAGTAAACCTGACAGTGCCAGGAAAGGCTCCTGGATCTGGCACATGGTCATCTGTACCGCCACGCTGTCAGGACAGCCATTTTCAAGTGTTTGGCCTGGACCAGCAACCAATCTCTCAAATAACTTCCATCCACAGCTCAGGGGAGGCAATACTGCAGAGACCATCCCCAAACGGGCGCTGCAGTAAGGGCAGCCCCTGCAGCCATGATGCGGCCCGTCCTGCACCAGCAGGCCCAGGCCCGGGAATGTTCCCTCGCACCTTTTGCTCACCAGCACAGACATAACTGCTACATCCTGTGTTGGAGACACAGAGTGGGTGGCAAATTAAGTCCTGAGTGTCAGTCATAAACCTTTACTGAGAGCTTATGCTCCCAACTGAGAGAGGCAGACATTAACGCAAACATCAGGGTGACAGTGTGGAGCGATTAAATGCGTGGCCTTTCTGCAGCAAAACCAGACAGGTTTTGCTGATCCTTGAAGTGAAGCCAACGTTAATCACAACAAGCCCTGATGATACAAATTTGCCTTCAAACAGATGAGACCAAGCTTATTTACTTATTTAAATTCGCTCTTCTGAGGACATTTATGTTTTCCCTTCCATATCCACTCTCAGTTTCAAAAGTAAATGATATTTGGGGACAAGCAGTGAGTGACTGGGATATATTAGTGTTTGACTCTGAAGGAGTGGCTGAAACAACAATGAATTGTTACCTTTTTCTATTTCCTATGCTCTTTTTTAGTATTTACTTTCTTAAGCAATAATGCACTAAAAACATCTGTCATCAAGTACTTTTCTCATCATTATGACAGATAATAATACTTTAAAATAACACAGCCACAGTTACACTATTTAGTACCAGTTAATTGAAACATAGATCTCAGTAAACCCTCAGAATAAAGTTCCAAGAGAATGTATATTAGTTTTAATTATAGAATTTTTATGTCAGACTCACTTTACATTTAAACATTAATCCAAATAAACATTCAGAATTATTTTACAACATCTGGAATCCAGTTTCACCATTGCATTGAAAAACAATAAGAGGCTGAATCAAAGCTTCACAGATATTTCCCAAGAACCTTTTGTACTTGGCTGAGTATCGGCACAGTACTGCTCATATTACTGGCTGGTCCTCTGCAACTGGTGTGCATTCTAAACTCATGTATAACATTACATAACTCAAATATTTACTTAAGTAAATGTAGATAAAGATCATTATACTACCGATAGTGAGAAAGAGGTTGCCTACCCTCTATCACAGATATTAGCTGATTCTGACTTTTCCCTCAAAACAACCCAGAATATAAAAACCTAATTTACCAAAGAAAATCCATACAAATTTCTTTGTGTCCCTGGTGTATAGTGATTCATTGGTTTTGGGATCAGAGTAGCAGGTTTTCTTCTCATTCTGCCTTTTGCTATGTCCAGTACCAGTGGTCTTCAATATGTGAATCAATGCGCTACGCTTTGAGGACACCGGACAACTACTTGAACCTTGGTGCAAGGACTCTAATTTTTGAGGAACCTATGTCTTCTCTTTAATCTCAAAAATCAGTTCTATTACTGTGCCTTTAGCACTTTAACTTTAAAATACATAAAGTACACCAAGTGTCACCTTAATTTTTCTTAAGGTTGGGGAAGAATTCTTCAAAACACCAGGAAGAACTCTGCTCTCCATACAGTGCTTAAAAATTTCCAAGTGGCTTATACTAGCAAAACCTGACAATCAGAAAATCCCACAACCATTGCCCAGGATAAAATCCTGATGAGAAGCCAAGCCTCCACCATGAGCTGTGGGCAAAGGATGGATTAGTAGCTCTCCCAGAGCACTGCCTACAGGCTGTATTTCAGGCCTCCACCTAATTAATTAGCTTCTGTAAGATGTATGACACAAGTCCAACCACATTTAGTTAAGGGAATAAAAAACCTATTCAAATTCTCTATTTCATTGCTCCCTCATTACACCCACTCTCCTTTTCCATCTTCTGAGTGCTTCCTCTTTATGATTGCTTACAAGTCTGACAGTGGGGAAGATCCCCATTATATCATCTACCTGCAGCCTCTTGTCTGTTGGAAAGATTCCTTTGTTTTTAAACAAACTTTTCTGAAACATATTACTCCATAAATACAATATTCCATTTTTGGGAATCTCTCCAATTATAGACAATCGCAGCTCCCACTGATTTTAGCCTTATCTGCCCTAACCTTAGGATAAATCTGCCTAGCATAACATGGCCATTCTTGCTTTGCCTGTACTTGAAGCAGACATGAACTTGCTCTGCTTGTGCTCCAGGCTGAATGGTGTTATGCTCAGCAAGGTGTTAAGGCTGAGCTGGCCACCCTGGCTTGGAGTGCAGCTAAAATGTGCCCTGCCATCTGGGCGCAGAGCAGAGTGAGTTTGTGTTTGCCTACATCATGTAAGCTTACCATTACAAACCCACATATAAAAACACTTTTCAAGATAGTTTGACCCACCAGAATTTGCCAGTGTAATCGCCTCCATCTGCTCTGAAAAGCAAGTGGGCAACCTGATTTTTATAATTCTGCCTCTGCACATTGACTGTTTATTGGCCAAAAGATACCAGGCCACTTGGTCTCTGACAGTGATGCCCGATGGCAGGAGGAGGCAGCAAGGCACAGTATCCAGGAGACAAGACAGGAAGGATTGCTGTGGGACTCTGATTGCAATTAGTAAAGACAGTCTGACAGGATGACTGTAACTCCAGGGAGGAACCTAGTAGAGGTCTCCAGGATCAAAAAGTAGGAGAACCACATCTTCTCTAAACAACTGCATTTTCACGTTCACAGCACAACACATTTCATCTCTGTGCACTTGGTGGGTGTGTTAGTGTATTTCAATCCACCCACATGCCAAGCTGAACAGAAATAGCAAAAAGTAAGAGAACGTACAGTACTTACATTTCACTCACAATATAAGCAGTAACTGAAATCATCACTCTAAAAGCAGAAAGAACACAACAAAAACCCTAACAATAAATATTGTTTGAATAGTCCCGTGCTGGGAAGGGAATAGATTAGATGACCAAATAGGGCTCTTTCATCTTTAATCTCTATAAGGACAACAGATCTTGCAATTTATTTTTCTGGTTGTTGGCAAAATTACATGTCTTGTAAAGTTTCAGAGCTTTTAACCCTCAGTGTTTCATGACTTCTCTCTGCCAAGACATCCAGCTCTAAGTATCAGTACGAGAAAGAGCTCTATCAACAGGCAAACCAAAACAAAGTTATTGTAAAGTTGCAACAAAGAGATTTTTAATTATGACAGAAATCACAACATTTCAAGAACATTTAAAATTCATCTCAGTAAATGACTAAATAATAGATAATCGACTGGGGAAATACAGTTTTGTATCACTTCAAATCTACAGGTGACTATCATTTTCATTTTTGTATACATAAATAAGAAATCCAATTTAAAGCAGCATACAAATGAAATAAAACATGAATTTAAAAGACTTCTGCAATCAATCAGGCATCTTTTCAAATATGCCAAAATCTATTCACTCCTTCTTATGGAAGATTATTGCAGAGTATTACCTAGAGCACTAGTCTTCAAAGTGGGGTGCATGCACCATAGGGGTTATGCAAGACAATCTAAAGGGGTACAGGAGGAAAATATTAGAACTTCCATGGTACATGTACATAATTTATAAAGAAATAGATATACATATACATGGCCAGCTAAACAAGAGCACAACGTGTTATATGTGTCAGTCAAGATGGGTAACTTGGGGTATTTGCAAATAGGAATGGATGACCCCTCTGGAAAACTCTCAAATCAAGAAGAAAAGTTAACAGCCTTTTTTATGTGGGCTAAGGCACTTGTATGAAAAAGTGGCTACTGAACAAAATCTGGGTCAGTAAGCAGTCATGTAAAAAAGTAAGCAGTGGATTACAACGTGCAAACGCAGAAGAGAAAAATTTTGCTCTTATCCGAAACATGATGATAAGATTTGTTGATCTCTCTTCCAATCTGGAATGAGAAGGATGTAGAAATGGTGACTGAACTAAAATCTCGTGAGGTCTGTAATCATTATGAAGATGATTGGGCTGCCTGATTTAGAGAAAAAGTGAATAAGAAGAGACAAAATAATAACGGTAAAGAGAAAACATACCAAGCACCCTTCCTCAGCATCACCTAACAAAACACAGGATGGGTGATAAAGTTGAGAGATAATACTCTTAAAACAACAGATTTTTTTTTAATTTAGTGCAATGTATAATTATCCCTTCAAACCCTGTACAGTAAGAACATCTGCAATCACACTCAGTGAAATTAGGACAATTTTTCTGAATTCTTCATGGCATAAACCAACCACATCAAGCATCAGCAAGGAATTGGCTAAAGATTCACCCAACTGCAGAATATATCTACCTACTGCTTACAGAGGGTTATTTATATCTTCTCTGAAATAATCTGAACTGGTTAATACGAGAACAGGTCTCAGGCACAGCAACAGCAAGTTCTTGGTGTGTGGAAAGCAGAAAACCAAAAGCCAGGAATATACAAAGTCACAAGTAACACAAACATATGTTTTGGATTCACAGGAAAAGGCCATTTTTTCTTACCTGTTTTTGTTTTAGTACTATATACACGGATTGCTAGATGCTGCTTTTATTCAAAAGCAAAATCTTTGAGTCATGAATAACATTTTTATTGTTATCGTCCTATGTTAAGCTAACTGGAGAAACAGCGATGAAATCGTAATGAATCACAATTCCTTTTTTTGTGAAATTGAATAAATGAAAACTCTGACATCAGAATGTCTCAACATTTTAGGACTGCACATTTCAGTTTTTCACCATTCAAATCTACCATCAATATTACGATATTAAAAAAAAAAAAAAATTTCTAATGATTCTTAAAAGTTCTCCCCAATCTTTGTTCACTGAGAATTCTGAGATACTTTTGTTTACTTTTAATTTGGAAAAGAAGTCAATTGTGAATTCCTCCAGGAAATTAAATTTCCATCTTTAGCACTGCTCTACTATATCTATCAGAAACGAAGCATTTGAGAGGAAATGTTCCATGGTCACCCTGCTCAGCTTCACAAAGTCATTGTTGCAAGTTGGATTGCAAGACTGAATGAAGACTGCATTCTTGGCTACACCACTAAAACATAATGAAACAGTGCTGTCTGACATAGCTCCTGTTCTACACATGGTACACATCTCAGCCTCAATCTGTCTGCCCAAAAATAGGTACAAAAAAAAATTAAGATATTCTAGATTATATCCACAGGGCTGGCAAGCACAGCACGGGAGAAGTGGAGAGGCAGTTGGAGGCTACGCATGACATTTTTGCACTTATTGATGGCACCATACACCTATGGCTTGGCAACTCTGTTGAGTCCTGCAACATTTAGTTTTGTAACGTGTATCAGTAAGTAAAGAGAGAAAAAAAAAAGAGAGATAAAAAAGCAGCTGTGTGATAAACAGTTGATTCTGTGATATCGCTTTACAATTTGCAGGTATATTCTTGAAGGACACTCACGTTTATTCTGCCAGTTTGACTAAACCAGTCAGTTTTTCAAAGTTTCAGGTTTTATTTTCAGTTGTCAATATCAAGAAGTTCAAGGGCTCAGACTCCCTCTTTACTTCTATGCTCCTTTAGTTTAAGGTCAGCTAATACAAAGCCACACATCATATACTTGTCAGCTTATTTCTACATACCCATTTTGCTCAGCATTTCTTAAGAATGTGTCAGCTGGCTGATCACAAAACGATGTGTGCTTTCGAACAAGCTACTGCCCAGATTCAACTCTGACAGAGATGATGAGCACAACAGACCCTGGTGCTTTCACTGTTACAGCTGATATGTCTTTTTTCCAGCTGAATGCCAGTATTTGGTGCCACAATCCATGATAAATAGGGACACAAGTGTAATAAGCTTTACTCACGATGACTCTTGCAACCTACTAAAAATCCTGATTTCTTTCATGAGCAAATTTCACTCTGAAATTATGAAACCATGATTGGCTGTCTTTAACAAAACACCCAACTTAAGCATTACGCTCCAAATACACAGCAAAATAATACAAACACTTTTTTATTTCAAAATCTTAAATATTCTTTATGGCCTTGATGCTGCTCCGCCTACATTCCTCTTCCATACACTAGTTTGCAAACTGCCAATACAATTCAGTCAACAGACATGGTAAATAAGGTATGTCTTATTGAATTTCAATTTATTTAAAGCTATTCAGAGACAGCAGGTGTCTAAAAGGTAAACAGAATCCATACTAACTTAATTGCTGCTATGTTTTGTAGCCAATTGTTACACAAAATGGTTAACAAGTATCTCTCTTTAAAAGAACAATAAAGTAAATGAGTGTCACCGGATTCTGAGTTTGCTTTCAGAATTCATGTTAAGTTAAAAACTGGTTTACAAATACAAGCAGTCACTTCTTGTGGGTCTGCGTATTGCAAAAAATAATTTTCATCTCTTCATAAGAAAAGCATTAAAATTTCAGCAACAGACTTCACAAGAAAATTGTTGATCTTACAAATTAATTTTTCATATGACAACATTCACTGTACTGTACTATCCGTTGGCTTTTGGAGGATCCTTACCCAAAGGATAAGGCTTTGGGAACCTTCCTCTATTCAGTTAACACTAGATAACAGTGCATGGCAAATGACTAGAAGTGTTTGAGATATGCAGACAAATCAATGGTCAGTTAAATGTACGTCAAATAATAAATATATGGAAAAATGCCCAATTTTTGTTGCAAATAGTGAAAAAATATATTTGAATAGTCCAGATTTTAATATCATAATGACAATGAATCATGCAGCTGATGGAATATCAAATGTTGGTAAGTATTTAACCAAATGGAACTGTCTTAATTTTACTTAACAAGAACTACAATTTTGATTTTTATTAAATTTATATGGCAAATTCAATTTGGAGTTATACAGACAAAATTTTACTGCTACCAATAGACTGTGTTCATCTGAAAGCAGAATTTAAGTGAAAATGTTTCCAGCTACAATGAAAAGCCAATTTGAAGGTTTTGTCTATCTAGATTGCTTTACTGTTATGTTAAAAATCCACAAAACCCAGAACATTGGACATAGAAAAACACGAGTTTTTAGGAATTAAAAATTGCTTACAAGCTGCTCAGACTTCACACCGTAGAGCTGAATGGTCTTTGCCACATTTTTTGCCACAGCTAAACTCAGGTCTGGATCAACAGCAGCCACATTTAGCTCACTGGAAGCAAAGATTACAAATATTAATTAACAACTACATAGCGCTGTATTTAATTGATAAAGAATTAACTACGAATATGTAGTTACATGGCACATCAGTTTAGAGAGAGTAACACATACAACCAAGTCTTTCTAAGCACCGTAATTCAGTTTACGATTTAACGAGTCATTTGGGAATTTTATGTGCAGTGTTCCTATTCTAGTAAAAATGAGCAAAGTTTAGGAATGACACTTCAGTATGAAATCACTATTAGTAAGCCATTCAAAAATATTGACTGCAATTAACTACATTCAAGCTTTGGCAGCAGCCTTCAAACATTACAGGTGAATACACAGCTATTCAACTCTAGAATTACATGAGCTGTGCAGAAATACCCAGGGGACGCCTCAGCTTGACACAACTGCTAAGCTGTGTTTTAGGCAATCCTTTATAGAAACAGAGGCCCCAAAGGAACGACAGGGAACAAATGGAAGAAGCAAAATACTTCTAAATCACTTCCAGTATTTCTTGTTCATGCAGCCGCCCCAGATCTCCATCGGTTGGGGCTGCATTAATAAATGCTCTACTGAAAACAGAGAAGCACAGGGACCATCACATGGCTTGTGATGAGATTAACCTCTCCCAAGAGCTGGAGAGACACCAGGCACCCTGATGTAGGAATAACCTTCTCCGTGAACTCTGCAGGGCCTCAAACATCATTAGCTAAAGGTCAGTCTGGAAAATTCAGCTGAAATTTCATAATTTTCGTGGTTTTTCCCCTTCTTCTCTGCAGGGAGCAAAATAACAACAACCACACCAACAGGCACGTTCTGCATATCTTCATCTCCCAGTCACAAGTTCAGTGTCGGTATTTAATACTGCACACACACAAACTGTGAATACTGCCCGTCATTTCCAGACTGTATTAAACAGAGTTGTCCTTTCCAAAACCTTATGAGGGAAAACACATCATTGGTAATTGAAGCATCTCATTCTACAAAACCTTCCTGGAATAGTTCTCTTTACGTATTACCTGGCTGTTTCACTCTAACAGAATATTTACATCAGGTATTATCACTTGCAGCCAAGCCACTATCATCTTCCCTTTGACAAAGTCAGGATAATTAAGATATCAGACATTTACAGTATGTGTGAAGTTTCTCTTCCAGATGCTTAAGAGGCATTTGGACAATGCCCTTAACAACACACTTTAACTTTTGGTCAGCCCTGAAGTGGTCAGGCAGTTGGACTAGATGATCTTTGTACATCGCTTCCAACTGAAATATTATTCCATTCCATTCCATTCCATATCCTGACTTAATTTTTACACTAACCAGTTTCATAACTAAAGAGTAATCAATCTTTCACTGCTAAGGAAGTCTCATTTATAAAATTGTAACTTATGAGAAAAAACATGTTGAAGAGTACATTTTTCAATGTATTATATCTGCATACCTCGCTATAGTTTTAATGATGCTGTCGAGCTCATCAGAAGAAGGAGGATTCCGACCTCCAGGAGGGAAGACGAGATTGATGGGGTCAAAGAGTCGAGACAAAGATTTTGACAAATAAGCAGCTTCGTATTGTTGCAGTGAATCTTTCAAGGCCTTTTCTGGACTGTGAGCATAAGACAAAATGAATACATTTTAAATTAAAATACACAATAGCATTGAATCTTTCCAGATGATATAGACTTTGCAGTATTGCACCTGGGTCTTCTTTCTGCTCTTTAAACATAGGCACTTGAAAATATTTTAATAGTGTAGAGCACCTTGCTTTTCACTTGAACCACATAACTAGTCAGGGAGCCATTCTGCATAGTTCAATACAGTTCTTAGTACTTTCTGTAAGACCTACATGGAATCCCTAATTCAAGGTGTTCTTGAGACAAACAGTGCTAAAAACATCTGCAAAATAATACCAAGATACCCAGAACTGCAATGAAGTCCGTTTTATATTCACATACTTCATTAGCTGATAGCTTGTACTTGACATATTTTACAAAAAAAAGTATCTCCTGGTATAGGTATGCATATAGAAAGCTTCAAATAGAAAGATTCTTGTTCAATTTACCTTTAATAAGCTTCAGTCTTTAGTACTTCTAGTTGTGCAAATGCATAAGCAGTAGTTCTCTTAAATATTTTACCTCACTGTCAGAAGTTTGGTGAACTTTTTACTTTGCTTCCATTGAAGTCAATGAGAAATGTCCCCCTGACTGCGCAGGAACATATTTAAGCCAATAGAAATCTCACATAAAATATTCATCTTATCTTAGGTAAGTCTAGAAGTTCTAATAGACTTGATGAGCCTGTTCCAGTTTGATCTGATATCTACCACTCAGCATGTTTATTCTACGATGTATAAACATAAAAACTGTGAATCATAACAAACTGAGCATTTGTCACACGCCAGTGATTGCAGTATCGTTAAGAGAAAGCTAGTGCCGTAATTGCGACACATACAAAACTGAATTTATAGCATTCTGCTCTTTTTTTTCACCCAAAGAGACAAAAAGATAAAACTAGTTCCAAAATCAGGGACTTTGTGAAAGACAACCCAACACTGTTGATTATATAAACTAATGAAAATCCTGCAGCTCTAAAATAGTATTAAACCAACCACTGCAAGAGGAAAAAAAAAACCCTTTAAACTTTTCCCACTCTGACAAATTGAATAACACTAGGTTATTAAAAATATTCTGTGTTTTTGCAGGGTGAAAAGCTTTACATTTTGTTGCCTTAGAGTTCATAATACATACTCATAATCTTGTTTTTTCTGCATGAAGATGTCCTGTGTATCTTCTTCCATTTGCTGTAGTTCAGTAAAGAGGTCAGTAGTTCCACTTGTGTTAAAATTCCTCTGAATATTTTGACTATATTGTTGAAGGCGCTTCCACAAGTCATTATAAAGCCTCAGTAGTTTGGGGTACTCTCCTTCAAAAGCTTGTTTCAGAAACATAGAGGCTGCAAAATAAAGCAGTAAGCAATATGCACTGCTAAGTTTAAACTGTTTTTTTGATTCATATAAACAATCTGTATCTTTGCATTTCTATCAATGAATGATATACAATGTTATCCTATCTTTAGTATTAATTATGTAATATTTACAATTAATTTCAAAGTGGCATGAGTTATCACATTAAATGGCACATATCTAAAGCAGCAGCAGAAAATCCAGAATTGGAAGACTGGACATGGAAAACTTAGTTTGTACAATAAAGATGCTAATCATGGTTGTGCAACACTTGGTATCAAACTTAATTATCACTCTTATTTGAGGCCAAAGTCCGATTAGAACTCTCTAAATCTAGAGATTTTCTAACAATAGCTTGATGGGGAAAAAGTTTGGGGCTGTGTAACTTTGAAGATAACCATTAAAAACAGACGAAGATAACTTCTATGAGTCAAAGTCTGATGAGGGAGGCATATGCTTTTATACATGCTTCTTAAAACAAGGCACCTAAAATGTAATTCCTAAACTTGACAAATAAAGAATGACAAAGCCAGCAGAAAAATCAGTGCTATTTTCAGGCTTGAAAGGCTTGCGGCAGGTAACAGGAAATGAAACAAATGTACAACTGCTCCAGCAACTGATGTTAATCTTGACCTAACATCACTCATACTTTACGGATTTCCCACTACATTAGGAGATTAACACTGTTCCATCCATTCGCTGATTTTTCAGGTTCCAGAGATCTGCCTCATTTCACCCAGCCTGTCCCTTCAACTTAAATATACTCTAATTTTGAATATGGGAGGATTCACATCTATTATCAAACACAGAGTTATTTTAGGTCACAAGGCTCTGTTTATGAAGCCTGTCCCAGCCTCACAAAAGCAGATAACGATCCTTTATCAAACTCTGTAAACTGCCATGAATTCCTATTTTTACACTATTTTTCTGATATTGTCTAGTCTTCTGCTGATCTATATGATCCAGAGGTCTGTGACTGATGTCACTGGATTCAATTACTTAGAATTTATATGTTAAAAATGAACATTTATATATAGATGTGTCACCTAAATGAAAAAGTCTACTCGCTGTAGACTTTTTCCCCAAAACTCAGCTGTAGTAAAACAAAAACTTCTTTCACAGTTCAAAAATCCAACTGTTCCCTCTAAATGCTTATAGAGAAAACAAGATGAAAAATCATAAGTAATAAAATATTATGGAATAGCTGTCAGACAAAGTACTGCTGACAGAATGCGAGAGTTCCCTTACTTCCAAAATGTTGATTGATCCCATTAACTGATGTCACAATTTTACAATCTTAAACCCAAGTGCTGAAAACAGGTAGCACATGTTCAGTTTGAACAGATGAGATTCTGGGTATGTTCATAGAGCTGTTAAAGTAATCCGTAAGGCAAACAGTAAAATTAATATGTTTTAATACAAGATGAATACATTTTCTTTTGGGATCATCTAGTTACTTAGCAACTGCTGAACATGAATCAGCCAGTTAGTTCCTTAAAATTCTACTGCTGCTATAAAGCCTGGAAGGACCAAGTTTTTAAGGGCCAATGCAACAGCTGAGATCACAAAGATAAATGCGAATCTTATACACTTTACCCGTATGAATAAAAAATAGACTTTATATGCTGTATACAACATTAAAGATACATTTATGAAAGCACCAAACTCACCTATGATCCAACTGCATGCTGCATTAGCATGAACAGGTAATAGTACTGTAGTATGTTTATACTTTATTTTTATTTAATATTCCTTGATTGTATCTGCTATTTACATATTACATATGTAAAGAATATTGTGTATAGTCAGAACACCAGCAATTTATATTTAGACCAGACATAATTTTGAAGAAACTCAACTCCTACTTATAAAGGTATCCAAAAATGGCTAAAATCAGATGTTTGCAACTGATCACTGTTCAAAAAGACTATAAGAATCACAGAATCACACAGAATCACAGAATGTCAGGGATTGGAAGGGACTTCAAAAGATCATTTAGTCCAATCCTCCTTCTGGAGCAGGAACACCCAGATGAGGTTACAAAGGAAGGCGTCCAGGTGGGTTTTGAATGTCTCCAGAGTAGGAGACTCCACAACCCCCCTGGGCAGTCTGTTCCAGGCTTTGTCACCCTCACTGAGAAGAAGCTGCTTCTCAAATTTAAGTGGAACCTTTTGTGTTCCAGTTTGTACCCAATGCCCCTTGTCCTATTACTGGTTGTCACCGAGAAGAGCCTGGCTCCATCCTCCTGACACTCACCCTTTATATATCTGTAAACTGAACTGTTCTTTAAAATCAAATTACTATTTTTGAATTTGGCAAACCCACTTCACCTTGGGAAGTATAATGTGCTATTCCAAGGATTTTTATCTCCACATGCAGCCTGCAAAAATACATTTTTGTTATAAGACAATGGCTACTTAATGAAGTAGAAAATATTACCTTCTGAAAATTCAGCCACAGTTGAGGATCCCCCTGTTTGGTTACTATACCAAGAAGTTCTAAATTCAGAGACCACACACTGAGTGAAGCTCTGCTATAGTTCTAGTGAGGAGACAATGAGCAAAGGGCTTACTGAAATGAGATATAAAATAGCTACAGAGCACACTGCAAATCATTTATACTGAATACTTACAGTCTGTTGCTGACTGAAACTGAGATGAAAGTGTCTGCGTTACTGCAGTCCAAAATTTGTACAAAATGTCAGACTGGCCATCCTGATAGCAAGGAACAAAAGAAAGACAAGTTTCAAAACATACTATTTTCAAATAATTTTAAACAATGCAAATGCTTCCACTCAAAGATGTTCTACCATCACTGAGAACAAAAACTAAGTAAATGAAGTCTGAGAAGTTTTCCTCAGGTTTAAAGCTGGAAAAAATACTGGAGAAAACAAAAGTAAAAGCTTCAGTCTTGTCTCAAATGGTGTATTTTCCTTTAAGTCTGATAGAAATGCTCCCAGCTCTCTATGGGCATGAGTGTAGATCAAAGCTGTGCACCTCAGGAGACACGTTAGAAAATCTCTTTGCGTTGCAGGGACCTTCTCATTCCATAGGGGTTCTCGTGCTGATCCATCACAGCAATGGCTGTTACTGCCATCGCAACACACTTGCCAACACTGACCAGGGACTAAACCCAGCACACACTGCTCTGCTCCACACAGGACAGTTTCCTGTTTCGAAAAAAGTAAAGCACATGAAAATACAGTGAACCTCACAGTTGACTCTCCACCACCTTGTTTGCTGTCAGGAGTGGAAACAGGGAGGCGCATTCTTGCGAAAAGGATGCACAAGAAGCAGAAGGCTGTTTCCTTACTCTCCCCAATACCCTGAACTTATGTTCAAGCACTAAAGCATGATTTTGTTTTCTGTGTTTTGCGTTCTTCCTCTCTGTGTGTTTGAGATAAAAAAAACTGCAAGAGATGGCGATGGGTACCCTGTCCTGCCCACCAGCTGGATAGCTGCAGGGTTGTCCAGTGTTTCCATGGCAAGGGGATGCTCGCTCTGGACAGAACAACTTTCTTCATTGCATGGTACACAGGGTAATGGATTGACCCCACTGTATAAATTACCCAGTTTCACCAAATTACTATAGTAATGATAATCAGCAAAAAGTGCTCAGAATGGAAAACTGGAACTATGACAAATGTCAGCGGTTCTGAAGATCTTACACTGCCACTTGGCTGCTTCCATCTGAACCCACACTGAAACATCCAAGGCTTTAAATCAAAGCACAACATTCACAGCTAAAGATGGGTTTCAGCAAAGGGCTCAACACTGAAATCACTGTCAAAGAGGGGTGCGTTTTCTCAGCTTTTCTTTTGGCACTGCCAGTGACTTCACTATGACCAAAAAAAAAAACAACCAAAAAACCCACCACCGCCAACAACAACAAAACCCAAACAATGCTAGTTCTTATTAATGAGAGGAGCCCTTTTAAAATGTCAGTTCAACTGCTCTGTCCAGCACCACAGAAAGGAGATTAACTGTCAAATATAAAAGTCCAGCTACTCCAAAATTAATTGACAGAGGAAGAAAGAATGCACTGTATTGACTCACACTGGCAATAACATACAAAGCAATGATGGTGTTTGGAATGTCATCCATTAACAGGGTACCACTGCATCCCACTTGAAGAGCTGGTCATTGAAAGACTGCAAGTTCAAGTCTCAGTTCCAAAACTATCATCTTAAAGAACTGAGATCTAAAATCTGAAAATTGGCCAAAAGTACATGGAGGCATCTGAAAAAATCAAATAAAATAGAATACTTAAACAAATTCTGAGATTAGATGATGAATTCATCCAGCCCTACCCATTATCTCTAAAGATATTAAAAGAAATACAAAATTTATGTGTTAAGAATTGAGAGAGAACATCTTTTATGCTGTTGGACTCATGCTTGTAAAACGTATGAAAATTAAAATAGAATTCTAAAATAAACTGAGATGATGGAATCTCATTTTTGGCTGCTTGAGGACACTGATGGATTTAGAAACTGATGTAATTTATTTTATAGCTATGTTTGTATTTTCTGTAAAATTGTGCTTGATTTTCATAAATGGGCAAACTAAAATGATAATATTAGACAATGATTCAGAAGGTGTACTGCATAAAATATCTTTGGGTTTTTTTTGTAGAGGTATTACTACAGCATAAACATGAAATTACTCAGTTCTTCATTTCACAGTTTCACATCTAAAACATGAAAATTTCTATAAAACAAATGGCCTTTCACATCAACTATGGAGTAAATTAATTAGCTTTCATATTCTGTATCCCAGCCTGGAACAATGTTTGCCTATTCAGCATGGTAACTCAATTCAATTTCTAAATGATCTAATGGAGGTGGAAAAATATTTACAGAGCACTTTCAAACAGCTTTTTTTCATTACTGTAATCACCAACTACACCTCTGTCACAGTCTCAGCACAAAGTGCAATGATTAAAGGGCCTTGAAAATGAACTTGCACGTAGTCCCCCCACATTGCAATTTCTATCCTAATTGTCAGAATCAACACAGTGACAAATAACACGTGATGACATTTAATGTTTTTGTGAAAATCTGTAACTTCTGTAGGTATCTATATATATACATAATATCAATTCAGACATATATACATATGTACTCGTGTAAGCACTTGCATATTAGCTGCAGCTGCAGCAATTAAGCCTCTGCCCATTAGCATTTGACTTCTGACCTGGACAAATGGTTCGTTAACTGTATGAGAATTTTGTAGTGAAGAAGGCTCTCATGTCTTGGCTAACTGCTGTATCATGGAGGAGGAGAAAGGAGGTGAAAAGCTACACGGAAAATCCAAATAACATCTCATACTGATTGACTACTCAGTCAAAAATGTTTAGGGGAAAAAATCATAAATGCCCCAGTTTGGGATCAACTGAAAACGCTGTCTACAGAGTCATTACTGGTTGCTTCTACAATATAAGATACACTACTCCACTTTGTCCCGTGTTGAGATGCACTCATTCTGGAGGTGAAATATAGCTGCTGATTAACAGCACACAAAGGACCGCGTAAGAGTTTGTGGCAGGAACTAGAGAATGTTGTTGCCTACGCATACACCAGGGGGTATTTAAGTGGGTGGACTGTAGCTACCAAAACTGGAATACAGCAAAGCATTAGCATTAGATAACCCTGCTGGAGTAAAAAGTGCCATATGCAACCATGAGCATCCAGAAACCATTTATTTATTTTGTTTAAACCTGTAACTTCTTTCCTTACACATTAACTCAATATATTATTTTTAAGTACTTTTAACTATCTCACTGCTTATTTTTTAAACCACATATTCTAACAGAAATTGCATCTGTGCCTGTAGATAACAATGGAAATTATAATTTAACTATTTACAATATAGTGCGCAATTCCATTGACAATAATCAATAGTAGAAAATGACACCAAAAAAGGGTAGCAAAAAGGAGTGTTTTTCTCCAGCATAGCAGGAAATCAAAGGAACGTCCCTCTCCTTGTACTCGACAACCTCTTCAAGCACTGAAGACGACAGGCAGGATGAAGGTAGAAGAGAAAAGGGTGGCACTGACTGCCTGAAATGTACACAGTAAATCTGGCTCGTTTTATCGTAATGGAAAGTTTATCAGCCTTCCCCTATGCTCCATATAGCACCATGAGCAACACCCCACAGTATCAGAAAGTAACTGCTCTTTTGGGCCTTTCACTTTCAGAAAATGTCACCTAGCTAAAACTGCATCCCTGTCATCTCCCCATCTGTGGAGTGTAAGCAATGAATTTGGTCCTCCCCTACATTTCCACTCAATACCCTCACCGGTTGACAACATATTGGGTACATCCACATTAGTGATTCAATGCATAGAAGGGATTATTTTTGGTGCAAATCTGTCTTGTGCCTCTATTTGTTGTCCTGCAGTACCCACTGAAGTGTGCTGGCAGACTAACGAACTTCCACTCTTCAAGGAATACACAACCTCATCATTAGCTTAAAAAGAACAACTTCTGCAACTAAATAGCTTTTTGCACAGTATCATCATATTTTTGTAACAGAACCCACAAGGATGTACTAATATTTTTATCAATTAATATTCTGAGACTTTAAATTGGGAATTTTCCATTTCTCTTGCTTCTGAAAATGAAATAACATTGAAAGATGTGAAATTACACCCCCTCCAAAATAAAAATGCTTGCTTTGAAATCTAGTCACAAGCAGATTAACATCTTGTGATACAATCCCTTGTAGCAGGAGCAGCTGACAAGATGAGTAATGAACTGCATCCGATTATCTTTTCAGCTCTGTGGCAATCATTTCCCAACAGCTTCCTATTCCATAACCAACAACACTGGAAAAAGGTCACCATTCTGTCATATTTGCCCCCCATCAGTGTATGTGTTTAATAACTCAGAGACCACATAAACCTTTTGAAGTTAAGAGGTCTGGTACTGTTATCTGAGGCAAAACTGTTTCAGTAACATATTACACATATAGAAATCCTACAGAAAACATCCGTACATCATTTAAGGTCTCTCAAAAGGAAATTATTACACTTTAGAATATAATAGAATGCTGCTTCCTTTTTTCATGCAATACCTTCTTTCTTCAACAAAAAACCTTAACTGTAATTGACGGTATCTAAAACTCTGGACAGGCAACGTTTAGGTTGACATATACATGCTTTCCCCAATATATAATGTAACTGAATTAAATTTATGAACATTAATTGCAAGCAACTGTAGGACTGTGATGGCAAAATAAGCTTTTCTCGCAAAAGCAGATCCATTTAACTCAGCATTTTTGAAGTGATGGTATTATCTGTTCACAGTTTTCTCTTGATCTCACAGCAGAGGAAATCTATCTGCACGTAAATCATACTTTGTACCACTACAAAACGGTTGGGAGGTTAAGATCAGCCACAGAACTGGGTATATTTTCCATAAAAATCTGCTGTGAAAACGCTCCTAAATCTGAACTACACTCACATAAACTACTAATCTACCAGCCCAAACTGGGAATGAAAAATATTGTCACTGCTGTTCCTGCAGCCAGTGACAACTTTATTCCCCAGCACTGATACTCAGATGATTCAGTAGCCCCTATGCAACCCCCCGGGCAGTGCAAGACAGCCCAGGTCTGCCTTCCCCTTCTCCATCCTCTGCTGTCAGAAACAAACTGAACATGAACTGGGGCAACCTCTGCTGTTCTGACTTGTTGGACAGCTGGCCAGAACCAGGGGAGCAGAGAAATGCTTTTGCAACACATATGGACTATAAGCACTTAGCTACTTTTGAAAATGTTTTTCCTAGGGGATCCATTTACATCTGTGTAGAGTAAAATACAAAAACACAACATTCAGATTCCAGTCTGGCCCATCCACTATAATTTTACCCTTTTTCATACTGTTTAAAAATTCGGTACTCTGTCACACATACTATTCACACAGGAATTATTCGTTCATGGAAATTACACACATAAATCAGGCAAAATATGTCTGGCAGGCTAGACAACAAATGGCAATGAATATTCTCAACAGTAGGGCTCACTTTATTGCGTACATGACCTGGACAAAGATCATTAGTGCAAGCTATAATTCAACAAAGTTTGCCCTTATTAGAATAATAGATGCGGGCAGTCTGACTTCCATGGTATACCTTATTTATGTGAAATTAAGAATGTGCTTGAGTGCTTTGCTGAATCAGGGCCATAACCAACAATCAGCAAAAAACGAGTGCACCTTCTGTAAATAGTCTCAACTGTTACTATAAAGTTACCACTACTGTCAATATTTTGCACAGACAGTAGTATTGTGCAACTTGCCCACAATAGAGGGGTTTTTAGATAGAACATTTAAGAATGCGTGATAATACTGCACAATGGCAGTGTCAGGAGACATGTGGACAGTGCCAGTCCACCCTGGTCTCTGTCCCAGCTCAAGAAAGAAAAGTCGAACACAGGCTTGTGTGTTCCAGGTGAACACAGACTAGCAAACTGTATTTTAAGATAAGGTTCTCTTAAGTAAATGTTTCTGTTGTTAACTAATAAAATTGAGTCTTTTTCCAATAATACAAGCATAGTAAGTGTGAAAATTTAATATTCTAATGGCCAAGTTTAACACATTTGCTAGTCTAGGACAGAAAATATCTACATTTAGCAGATGACAAATTCAAAGCAGCTGACTGGCCTTTTAGGCAGAGATTTTAAGGTGCAAGCTGCAAGTTGAGGTTGGAAGGGACCTCTGGAGGTCACCTGGGCCAACCGCCCTGCTTAAGCAAGGCCACCTAGACCAGGTTGCCCAGAACTGTATCCAGGTGGCTTTTGTACATCTCCAAGGATAGAGACCTCACAACCTCCCGAGGCAACTTGTGCCACTGCTTGGTCACCGTCATAGTGAAATAATGTTTACTGATGTTCAGAGGGATCCTCCTGTGTTTCAGTTTGTGCCCATGGCCTTCGGTCCTGTCACTGGGCACCACTGAGAATAGCCTGGCTCCAGATTCTCTGCACCCTCCCATCAGGTTTTTATGTACACTGATGAGATCACCCTGAGCCGCCTTCTCTCCAGGCTGAACAGTCCCAGCTCTCTCAGCTCCTCCTCAAAGGAGCTCCAGTCTTTTCATCTATGTGGCCCTTTCTTGGACTCTCTCCAGTGTGTCCACATCTCTCCTGTACTGGAAAGCCTAGAACTCAACACAGTACTCCATGTGTGGTCTCACCAGTGCTGTATAAAGGGAAGAATCAGCTCTTCAGTCTGCTGGCAACACTGCTCAATGCAGCTCAGGACACTATTTACCTTCTTTGCCTCAAAAGCATATTGCTGGCTTATGTTCAACTTGGTGGCCAATAGGACCCCCAAGTCCTTTTGTGCCAAGCTGCTTTCCAGCTGGGTGGCTCCCAGCATGACTGGTGCCTGGGGTTGTTCCTCCTCAAGTGCAAGACTTTGCACTTCTCCTTGTTGAAGGTCATGAGGTTCATATTAGACAATTTCTCCAGGCTGCTGAGGTCCTTCTGGATGGCAGCACAACCACCAGGAGCACCAGGCACTCCTCCCCATTCTGTGTCACCTGCACGCTTGCTGAGGATACACTCTGCCGCATCATCTAGATCATTAATGTCAAACAAGACCTGACCCTGTTTTGATCCCTGAGGTACATCACCAGTTACTGGCCCTCAGAGTCACTGGTCACCATCCCCAGGGCCTGGCCATTCAGCTGGGTCATTCACGAGCAACCTCGTGTTCATAAAAAGCTGAGTTTCAGAACTCCAAAACCAGACCTGTCTTAGCACACAGCACAACTGAGAGAGACCACAGATTCAACCATCTTTTACGTAATGACTAGTGGCAAGGAAAGGACTCAGTATGCTTTTATTGGGATGGAATGAACAGGGGGGAAAAACACATTTGAATATTATTCTTTTTTGTCAGTAGTCTCTATATCTTTTGGTATTATAGCATGTATGCAGACTTGTTAATAGCATGAAGCAACATTATTACTCAACTGTATAGATTCAAAATGTAGATTAATCTTGCCTGTTTACAGGATTACAAGATTATCTTTGCTGGAAAATCTACAGGCTGACAGAATCCACATGCTAAAACCCTTCCCTGTTTACTCACATGAAAGTGACTTGATTTCACAGTTCAAAAAGTATAACCCACTTTCACTAATAGCTACTAGTAAGTTAATAAACCACCGAACAATAGTTGACTGAATACCAGCACCATAAGGGCAAAGATATTTGAAGATCTGTAGTCACTGTTACTCTACAACAATACTAATGCTGCAGCTTGGAAAA
The DNA here is from genome assembly GCF_963082525.1 of Nesoenas mayeri. Taxonomy (NCBI): domain Eukaryota; kingdom Metazoa; phylum Chordata; class Aves; order Columbiformes; family Columbidae; genus Nesoenas; species Nesoenas mayeri. Next base: position 15,798,506 of record NC_137541.1, read on the forward strand.
CTGATCTAAAGTCTCCTCAAACATAAAACCAGAACAGCTTCCCTCATTTTTACAAAACATATCAAACTACTACTTAACTTTGCTATTACCGAACTGAAATCTCTCAAGCTTTGCTCTTAATAAAACTATTTAGTATCTAACATTAAAACTAAATTCAAGGAATGAGAATGAAAGTACCCCCTTATTCAGTATTAGACAAGAATGCAAGAAGATGCTGAAAAGACATATTTATTTTTACAAATGTCTCTATTTCCTCCACACTGTAAATTTAGAACTTAATGAGTATAATTTCCCATCTGTGAATTATCATATTTGTGTGTCTAAAATAGCTATTCTAACGTTCAAATAACAAATCTGACCCACTGATTCTAAACTGGCTCTCACTTCATGACAATCACTTCCAACTTATTTTTTCCTGTAGAAATTTTGATACTTTGAGTAGAATGTGAAAAACATCTTTATTGTGAAGCCTCTTTGAAATGTAAAACAATATAGTGAATATTACCATGCAGCTAGTTGCTGCAGGCTCCTGAAATCAGGCTTTGCATACTAATACATACAGTGTTTTCTATCTGTAATCAAAGGCTCCACTAGAAAGAAATACGGGACTCGAGAATGTTGCTCTAAAAACAGAAGACATTTAAAGGACAGCCTAAATATTTTCCACCAATAAAGCAACAATGTCAATGATTTAACAATTTTGTATGGCAAGATCTTACGGGACAGAAATAAGGAAATCTATTTGCACTATTTCTATAGCAACATAACTGTCAAATGTTAAACTGTGAACAAAAAGCCATCATCCTCAGTAGTGCAATTAATTAGTACAGAAAAAGACATATTCTGAATGTGTTTTCAATAAACCTTTTCTATCTTCTCAAAGTAGTTGAGATTAAATTTTTAAAAGAGCAGCGCATTTAAATTTCTAATGTTGTCTACATTATACATTGCAGGTGAACAGATGTCAAGAAATGACACTGTGATTTTAAAAATGACCTTGGTTTTGTTTTTTTTTTTTCTACTGCAGGGCATAGAATTTCATTACACTAAATTGATCAGTTTATACCCAAAGTGTAATAGTTTCTAGATTTCCAGAAGTAGTGCAACATTTTAAAAAGGTCTTTTTATGAAGCTTACAAAAGAAACAAAACCTGTTGGGTTTTTTTTTTTCCAAAAATACAACCTTCTTAACTAGAAAATAAAGACTATGCATTTTCCCTATTAGAATTCTTATGTGATTCCTCAGAAAAACTGATCTGTAAGGAACAAAAATACTTAGGTCTTAAACAGTGTCCTATATCTTCAAAACTACTTAAAGCATTAATTAATCCCCCCATATTCCTGCAAGATATGGATCAATTGCAAGTCAATGAACTTGGTGTTTCCAAAAGCCAGTAACTACCCAAGGGACCTGACAGTTTTCTTCTAGCCAGAGAACAGATTTAGTATGTACAGCAGCAACTGGAACTATGCTTTCACCTTGACTACTCCATACCCCATCTGAGGATGAAAGGGTGGTTCGTTACCATGTCTGCTCAGCGTAATCAATCAGGTAAGACTGACAAGAACAATGATAAAAGGCGGCACTTCTGGTAAATGCATTTCTTATCGCGGAGCAAGCTGACTGAAAACCAACTGACTTAATAATTTCCCATCATCACTGAACCGCAATTTGCACAAACCCCACCAAACCAGAAGTAACAAAGAAGAAAGGTCATTACAACCTTCTAACCCACACAACCTCCACACCATCCCTTTTATTTATGGCTGCACATTTCTGCCAGAGAAATTGAATTAAACTTCTAGAAAAACACAGTGTCATTAGGAAAACATTGCACAAGCTCTGATCTTCCTATTTGAATTAGAACCAAATTACTTTTAGCATGACTGTCTGGACACACTGGTCCATCCAAAACTAGAATTAGAACCTTTAACTCCTAAGACCTTTTGGGTTTTTTTTTAAGAGAGGCCTAAAAAATATTGCAACTGAATTCGGAGCAACAATTTGTAGGCGTGAAAGAAAGAGCATCTTCAGTATTTTGGGGATCAAAAACTTGCTCATTCACCTGTGATTAGATCTCCACAAAGCACTTTGTTGTGGCTTAAATAATAAACACAAACCACAGTAGAGATGATGCGCAAGTAATCCAATTCTGCTACTGCAAAATAAATCATACACTTGAAATATTAGGTGAAAAACAGATTATTTTCTGAACTCACATAAGGCAGCAATTAGATTATTTTTCATTTTTTTTCCACTTGGGATTATTTTTTAATTGGGTCAACTGAATGTGAATATGTGATGTTAGATGTGAATAATTTCAAAGCAGCAAAATTTTTAAACAAGTTTGGATGGGGAGGAGAAATAAGAAGGTGAAAGGCAAGTGCACTTGGGGCAATCAACACTTATACTTTCCATTTATTTTCTTAATCTTATGTAATGATGAGGACATTTCCTTCTGTACCGTTAACACCTCATATTGCCAGTGTTGACAACTCGGGAAAATAGCCTGCTTACTCACCACACGTTCATCAGGAGAAGCAATGCTAAGAGCCCTCCGCCAAGCACATAATAACACTCCCTACAACCCTCAGCTCACTTTTTTACCCAGACGCTTACGTAAACGCCAGGGTTTGCCGTGTACCCTCGCTGCTGGCAAGTGGGACACCAGCAGACCACAGGCGAACAAGGGCAAATCTGCCCTTTCCCAGGCACTAAGTGGCTCTGTCCAGCAGAGAGACCCCAGCCCACCCTTTTATCGGCCACCCCAAAACCCCCCTACAAAACTATTCGCTGCTTTTAAAGCTGCTTCTCACTTTGCAGAACTGTTCCCTGATGCCTCTGTAGGAGTGAAGGACCCAAAATAGATCAGGATCAGAGATCGCTTTCAACTCTTTTATAAGGGGCTTAGAGGGATTCTTATCTCTAATTAGGAAGCTGGCTGTCACAGGATGATATCTTCTGCTGGAGACTTACACTGAAGTCAGTTGTAGTTTAGGAATTACAACAGCTGAGGCAGGATTAGTCACTACACATGGAAAGAGAAAAGCAACAAAGCAGAATAAACTGGAGTAACCTATTAGCTCTCTGAAGGAGAATTAAGCAGTTGAAAGAAGTGATACAAATAATCAGTCACTAGGTGAACAAAAATATCAATTTTACATTATTTAAACCTTACCCTCAACATTATGAAACAATAACATCATCTTCTAAAAAATTCATAAAATTAAATCTCTGCTTGTTTTCCCCAAAACTGGAAATCAGAACTGAATGTATTCTGAATTCTTTTAGGCTTGCTCCTCAACTAAAATCTAGTCATTAAAGGCCTTTTTTGTTAGACAAAACCAGAAAAATGTCCATTCAGTCTTAAAATAAATGTATCTCTCCTTTAAATATATTGTAGATCTTTTTTGGAAATTAAACCTATAATCTTAATACTCACATATTAACAAGGAATCTACAGTTCATTACGAGAATTGAATGTAAGCATTTTTACAACGTTCTATGAATGCATTATTTCTTTTCAAAATTGCATTCACTTCATATTGTGGCAAAGGAAAAACACAAAAACCTAGATCTGCAAAAGGAAGGAGTGGGGAAAAGTGCAGTGTGAATTTAATCTCCAGATGCCTCCATGATACTCATGTAAGCCTTGCTATGTCACTCACCTCTTGGCCACATCTAACAGTAGAAAAATTTGGAGGTGAATTCTGTAAGAGAAATCATAGCGTAGAAAAGATCCAGGTGTTGTCATTGCCCTGCAGTCGAACTCCAGTATTTATAAATTTTATGGGGTTTGTGCCTCAGTTTCTCCATCTTTCAGATTTTGTTGTTTCACAAGGGTTTTTTGGGGGGTTTTTGTTGTAAGAGAGCTTTTGTGAATCCTCTTTTTAATTACTTAGTGGCATTAAAACTACATTTTTGGATATGACATGATACAACACTATTAAGTATTATTATAGAAACAGGTAATAAGAAGGTCAGAAAGCACATGTTTGAGGTCATAATACAAAATTAGAAAAAATGCAGGCTGTGCTATCTGTGAAGACACAAAAAATCCCCAATGGAAAAAACGAGAATGATTTAAAAAAAAAAAAAAAGGCAAGTAGCTTCCTTGCTATTAAAGGACTTGCGAGTTAAAAAGGCTGGGTCTCCTCCTCTCTTATGCTTCCTAGGATGATACTTGCACTACAGTAATCAAAACAAGGAAGCAGATGGACAGGCGAAGTGGTACTGCAGCTGCTGCAGAAGATGACTGTAATAATAATGTTGACATCAGTAACAGTAATTAGTGCACAGACTGTAGAGTGGATGATTCGTTTTTCTATCTTCTGGCATGGGTATGCTGTCCTAGAGAATGGGTATAACGTTACCTTTAGTTTGTTCTGTTCATTTGCTCACTTTATTAATGAAACTGAATACAATAAAGAAAATCTAACTTTTCTCCCCCTCTAGAACACTTGCTGAGGAAAGCATGTTGTTTTAGTTTGATTAATTCAAGGTGGAATCTTCATTAGTAAATGGCAAAATACCAATTTCTTACTTGTATCAGTTTTTAATGTACACAACAATTCAGACTTTCCCTTACAGCCATCTGTACATACGCTCTCGAATTTCAGCAGCATCTATGACTTGGCTGGTTTTGTCTAAATAACAGCTCTACTGTTTGGTGTGACTTCACCCATCTGCAGGCTGTACCTTTCTCATGGGACCCTAGAACACAGGGTATAACTGTGAGAAGAGCCAAGCGAAACACTGTGCTATGCTGAACCATCTCCGGTAAGAAGAAAGTAAAGCACCAGTGCAATCAGCAGCACCGTGCCATGCTCAGAGTTCTGGGAGCATCAGATAAGGATGTGCCACTGCTCCTCAGCTGCCTCACTGAGAACAACAGCTGTCCGGTTTGGTGTTATATTCCACCAAAACACCTGTTGAAGAGCAAACTAAGTGGAATAGAGGTAACTATGGAGAAACAGATAGTTGTATTTTATTTGGGAAACACAATTTGTCACTTAGATGCAATCTTGCAGTGTAAAGTCAAAGGCAAGGAAGAGTAATCAGAGATACTGTGGAACAAGTTTAGCATATGACAACCCAAAAGCCTTTTGATTTTCTAATGTATTTTTCCTTACTTTGCTTCTAGCTTCTACTGAGATTCATCTTCCCTGTTCATTTATTCTCCAGGATGATAAAAGTTTTCCTTTGGCTTCCTTCTATTATCATCCGCAACAACTGGAAAAACTCCTACCCCTTCTCAAGTGCTGTTCTACAGAAGGGAAGAGTGAAAGCGAGAAGCACAGGCTCAGGGTGGGAACCACTCCTTTATCTAAGTTCCCTTTCCATCCCAACTCCTCCTGAGCCTTCCAGAGTTCCTACTTCCGTCTCTAGGTTTTTTGCTTCTTCTTAAACATATTGATCTGCCCTAGGGCTCCACCAAGGCAGCAAAAGATACTTTTTGCCAGATCAAACTTTTTAACAAAGAAAAGATTCTAAAAGTTTACAAACCCTTTGTGTTTAGTGCTTGGTGTTTTGTTTTGTTTTTCACAGAGAAAGAGAAGCTTGAACTGCCTCATAGAAAAGCGACGTTCTGTGTAACATCTTTTGGAGATGGGCTTAACAGACAGATAAACTTAAATGCTGTATTTAACCTTAATTATTTGCTTTCACCACTGAGAAGACCACATTTGCATATGAAGAGTTTCCCCAACATATTTCAAAAATTAAATTCATGTAAATTAAAAATCCAGCCATACACTTGGCAAAAGGACATGTCTGCATAGCATAAACACACCTTTTGTCTTTGTTTCTTCTCACCTGCTAAGGCAGATGAGATAGCTTCAGTAATTCTGGTCCTAACATTGAAGGAGACCATTAATCAAATTATTCCAAATATGAATAGAAAACAATGCAATTGAATAGAAATGAAGAGGTATGCAAAAGACCAGCCATGATTATTTTTCAAGGAAGAAATGGCCAAGAAACAGAGAAAGAGATGGCTGAAAGTGTTAGATGAAGACACATTTCCCTATGCAAACTAACAGACTTAATTAATTACCCAAACCACATGTTATTTTATGGAATGACATTAACGATCAGTAATAAAAACTGACAGTAGTGCCTCATCAGCTCCCTTTAAAGAAAACAAAAGAAATTACTTAAAAATAACATGTTTATACTCTACAGATGTAACCCACAGACCATAAATATAGCTTTCAATGTTAGTTTGACTTTCAACACTTTCCCATTAATTAAATTACAAAATTATTATGGAACCGTAAAATTGCAAACGAAACCATTCCCTCATGACATTTTCCTTAATAGAATTACTAGAACATATTCAGCTAGATTAAAACTTTACCTTAAGTATTTCCTCTATGAAGCAGACATGTGACACAGGATCTCTTTTCTTTGTCAATACTTTCTGCAAATGCTGCACCTGTAAGAAAGAATTTATTGAGACAAAAAGTGACAACTAATACCTTATATGCAAAATTGCATGACTAGACAAACAGGAAATAGCTGATGAGTACCTGTCCACAAGCAGCACAGATCTGATCCATGAGTTTCTCCATGTTTGTCCAGAGGGCTGCTCGAAAAGCTGCTGTGTTCCCAGGTGTTGGCATAGCAGCTCTACCAGGGCCACCTACATGTTTATTAAGAACACACAACAGCTTTCACAGGTGAAAAGTAAAACAGCAGAAAGAGGGACCTCTACACTCTCCAAAACAAAAATATTTAAAAGAAAATCAAAGCAGCCTAAAATAGCTTCAAAATAGAGCTTTGTGAATGGCCTTGGTTGTGTCAACTGAGAAGTCAACTAAACTCTGAAGTTCAGTGAGATACTTCCATGTTCATCATTGTCACCCGCTTTACCAAACCTGACCTGCTCAGAAACACTGAGGTCTATGCCAATGAGCGCTGATGCAGGATGTAACAGTAAAGTGAAATGGCAAAGACAGTAGCTGTGAAAAATACAGGCATTATCAGTGCAGGACTTAAATGCATAGGCGAACTGCTGAAAAAAAGTGGTATTTGAGCTGAAGGGCATGCAGCTTCTGAACCAAAATTTTCCTTGAGAGGGGCTGTATTTCTTTGTTACGTTGGTGATTATGGTTTTGGACCTTCAGCTTGCTCCAAAGGGGTTTTTTTTAAATGTTCATATTGCCAAAGTTCAAATTTACCTGTCCACCCCATTCCCCAGTATTCTTTGGTATCTGAGCTAACATGTGGGAACTAAATGTTTTAATACTGCAACATTTCTTATTAAATATGCTGCTTTGAAAAGATTTTCATCTGACAAAAGCACCACAATGTAGTTTCAGGTTTGTTGCATTGCTTGTAAATAATTTCCACCCATCATCCTCCCATCAACACAAAGAAAGCAGAATTTGGATTCATCTTTCCATGAGAAACTGTTAAGAAAACGCTGCAAAGTTGTAAGCTAATGAGGTCTAGTTTCTGGGCAAGTCAGGAAAAAGAGGAAGGGTGGGGAACAAAGGAAAACTTCTGAGCCCAATAACGACAGACCCAATTTTGACTTTGTATTAGATTCTTTCTGAGACATGCCCGCTCCCGTCTTCTAATGGTTAAAGCAAGCAGAGAAACATCCCTGTAACAGGCTTGGATGTGAGAGTTTCTTCCATTTGAGAACACACTGCACTTCTGTCAAAAAAATCAGTTATCATTCTCTGTAAAATAAGTATCATACCTCTTGTAGCCACCTGAGACGGTTGGGTCAACACTTTGATATCCAAAGCATTTTTAATGTTCTCCTCCAGGCCTGTGCAGTATCCATCCACCACATTAGCGATGGTATCCTTCAAAGTCCCAAGGTTATGGAAAACCTGAAGAGCAGTTCCCACTTGAGTAGGATTCTAGAGAATGAAGTTTTAAAAAATAATTATTATCTTTAACTGTACCATACAGTTTTTTATCCATGATGAGGCATCATTTTACTGGGCAAGTTCAGCTGTAAGTTCATTCTGCTAATTCATTTAATTTAACATTAACTAACTGGCATAATTGCTGCATAACAGAACAGAGGGTGAAGGAAAGGACTGATTTCCTTTGATTGCTTAGCAATGTTTTGCTTAGCTTACTTTGCCACTATCCTTTGAATATGAAGAATGTAAAAAAAATAACTGGAAGCACTGTTGGCAACATCTAACCTGGGTGGGTTACTGGTGATTGATGCAATAATTCCAAGGTTAGATCCTGTACAGTCATATTCAGCTATGGTGTACCTAGTAACACCATTTTAACATGCGGTATCTGTTACAATAGTGTCATTTAAGAGTGAAAAATTTAGTTAAATGTGATATATGTTTAAAAAAAATACTAACCAAGGACAAGCAGGTCATGCCCCTGCTACTGACTAGTACGGAATTTAAGCCTGTATTTCTACATTTCTGTTTCTAATGCTGACAATAACTTTATCTTCCTCACAGCAGAATTAAGAGTGCAAAGCAACATAGTCATCAATTCCAAAGCCTGAAAACAAAAACCACAAACAAACAAAACACACACACACACAAATACAAATACAAACAAACAAAAAACCCAACCCCAAACATCAAACAGAAAAAACAAAGTTTCTCTGTATTGTTCAGCTTTTCCAAAATACAGGAAAGCAAAAACGATCAAAAAACTGTTCAAGTCCCTTATTTAAGAGACCTTTGATTAAGATCAAAACTGATGATAATTCCATTGAGCAACAATAAACACTGGCATGGGTGCTATTTAGCAAGAGAAAAGCCTCAAATTATTGCCTTTGGAAACTAAGCACTGTCATCCATACACTGAACACTGCTTTTTATTTGCATTCACAGGCAATTAGTGGAGGGGGCGATCAGTTGATCACACACACATTAGGGATGCAGTCTTTTGTCATTTTTCTTAGTGACTTCTGCCAGCAGTAAAGAACATGGTCTGGCAGAGATCCTGGCACTCAGACTGGACAGAAGCACCTGAGACCACAGGGATGTCCCACGAGACACAGTGTTCTTAGCCAGACCTTTGTGACTCAAGGGAAAGAGGGAGTGCTCATCTGCCCCTTGGCTGTGGGGAACGTGCACTGACACCACAGCAGTGAAGCTACAATGCAGCTGCTGTGCTGAGGGTTCACTTGCTGGTTCATCCACCTCCTGCAGCGTGTCCATTGATGAACAGGGCACTCTCCTCACACCTTACGTTTCAGAGGCCACAGCACTACAACTGCACTTTCATGTCTCTCTTTCTAGGGTTTCTGCAAAGATCATAACCATACCTGAAGCAAAAAAAAAAAGCCAGATCCCACCTCCTTCCCCAACTCCAACGAGGAGATTCCAGGTTTAGTGGAAAGCAAAGGAATATTAGGCATTTATTATGGCTTGCAGAGCTCATACTAACTCTACCAGTTTCTTTTTCCAAACAGTGTGGGAGTTAATGAGCATTCCCAGCATAGTATTATGGGTCTGGGACTTGTAGATTCAGGTTTTTGACAACTGGGTGTGCTGTAAAATTTCTAAGTATCTTGTGGGTGTGCTATTGGGGGTGGGAAAGTAAGCCATAAAGACTGGGAGATTAATGGGATGTCAGAAAATGAAGCGTAGTATAATGCAAGGAGGGAATTTGGGGACAGAATGAACATGAGAAAAAAAAAGCATAAATGGGAAGAGGATGGGGAATAGAATGAAAAGAAAGGAAGGAAGAAAGAGCATGGAAGGAAAGCAGAAGAGACACCTCATTTACCAGTCTTTCCTGTTGAAATAGTTCTATTTCTTATAGAATACTTACACAATTATAAAATCAGGTAGCAAGTCAGTAATATAAAATCAATACCTTACTACTACAGTAAGAGCACTCAACCTAGTTTCAGTCAGACTCCAGTAAACCTTCATATATGAACTAACAAAAAAACCAGAACAGCCTCAAAACGTGAGCAAGGCACTGCCAGCCTCGAATAACCGATGGTCAGATACTTACTGTCCTGACAAACAGGCAGTATAGGCACAAACAATTTCAGGCAAAAGATGAATATCAGAGGTCCCACGTCATAGCTTAGCAAACTAACTCCGCAGCTACTGGTCAAGAAGGACACAATTATGTGCTCCAAGAGAGCCTGAGCTATGTTTCAAAAGAACTGGTTTTAGCCAAAAGTTGTCAATTCATTCTGAAGTTAAGGAATAGTTCGAGAACAGCCAAAACACATCATTATGCTATTCACTCAAAGTGTCTTTCAAATCTAGAACCAAAGTTAAAACTAGAATAGAGCAAAGATTGTGCAGGTGGCCTACTTCTTATTTGCTTTAAATTGTGAACATAGCTACTGGCAGAGGGCTTCCAGCTCATGTATTCATTTTGTATTGCAGGAATTAGAGATATATTAAAACTCTGAAAATGTACAATAAAATACCTTTTTTTGTTTGTTTCCTATATAGTATTTTTCTCTCCTCAAAACTAGTTTGTGTTTTGTATGCCCCAGAGAGGCTACATAAAGTCCTTTGTTGGTTTACCACTAATCCTAAGAGAATTGCATTTTTAATGCACAGCTAGTTTCTAGGTTTATACAGTATGTATTAAAAAATGGAGCATCTCTTGGGACAAAAATTATTATTGTGGAAAGAAAATGTTGGAAAACAGGAAGAAAACAAATAATTATACTTCCAGGCTTGCATACAAAAATTTGACTGCTTATCATTAATACACACTGGATAAAAATCTGAGAACCAGTATTGCAGAATTTGCCATTACCAACAGACTTCATTTATAAGACTTTTTTTCCCCCTAATATTTTCATTCTATTTGAGAAAGCTTAAAGCTGAACATTTCTGAGATTCAAAAGACTGACACAATTTTTATCAAATGGAAAGAATGCATTCAAAGTAAACAAAAAAAACCTCACTACAGAAATGATTTAAAATGGAAAATGGAATCACATCAGAGAATAGTACTGAGAACAGCTATCCGACAAAAACAATAGGGAAAATAAGATAACTATTTCTGAGACTGAATTTAATGAGTTTATTATCAGTATGTTATAATCAAGTTGTCTGCCACTGCAGGCAACTACATTTGGCAATTTGTAACTGTTCTCCTTAGAATCTCTGTCCATAAGATCCTATGTTATTTTTTGGTTTAGTGTCTTATTATGTAAATGAAGGCTCAGAGGCAGTAGTTTTTAGGCTGTTTTTTTAGGCTGGTTTTACTATGTAAAAATGTATGGGCAGTTAGAGCAACGGTGAGACACAACTCTGCTTCTCACAAGGCAGTGTCTTACAAGAAAATACCCTTTTACACAATAAATTTGCATCCTAAAAATATTCGTATATACTCCACAAACGTTAAGTGATAGCAGTCAAGAGAGTAGAGGGCAAAGAAAAACAGTACAACATTTAGTAATATGTTGGCAGTGCAGTATAATGTGCATGAACACAAGCATACACAAGTGAAATAAACCCATGACCTCACAAACAGCAGGCCTACAACACTACCTACTCAAAGATTAACTGCAGTGATCTTCAGATTGCAAAAACTGTAATGAAGCAGGGTGCTAAGGAAAGATGGAGTTAGGTCCACCAGTAATAACCTTCTCCATTCAGAGCACTCCTCCATCTGGCATGTCACAACATGATTTGTTATAGATATATGGAAACTAAAGTGTACAAATTTAAGAGCTTGGAAAGACTCAGTGAATCACCAGTTCACTCTATTAAAAAAAAAATAAACCTACTTGCTCAAAAGCAACTCTCACAAATTTTTAAAAGCATTAAAGTTTCTAAGCATCCATCAGGCAATACATTAAATAGCTTGGTCAGAAGGGTGATATTAGCTACTACTTGAAAAGAGGCATGGATGTTTCAATTTATCTTTCAGCAAAATGTAGAGATAGTCATTCAGCAGCGACTACAAAGAGGTATTTGTACCAAACACATTTGCTCATTTTCTCTATGATTGAGAACTGTTCATTTTACTAACATAATTTTCAATTAATTTTATCCCATCCCATTTGGTTCTGTAGACCATCAGAGACAAGAAATGTGGCTTGCACGAGCAAGCCTGCCCTCACAAGGGAATGTGGTGATGACACTGAGCTAATTTGGAGACAGGAAGATTCCTAGCGTAAGGCTGAGCCAAAACCAAGAAAGCTGGATGACAGGCAAAACAAACTGGCTCGGGTGCTACAAACACAGCTTCCAAACTCACAGTCCATTTTCTCAGGGTACGGGATTCACCATGTGGACCCTTCTTCTCCAACCAGTGTTGTCTTAGGGAGCACCACATCATTTTAGCTTTATCTAGTGCAAGTGAACCCAAGCTGCACAGTTTTCACCTCTGTGGACTAGCAACTTATTTCTTAAATGAAGATGTGTTAATTGCCAAAAATATTTATGGTCAATACTACCTGTGACAACTACAACTGCTTTCATAAAGAAGTAGAGTTAGAAATCTACTTAACTGCTTAAGGTACATGTAGGTACATTTCACAAGTGCCTGCATCACATAATCAAAACAGCTCTCCAAGGAAATGTTCTTTGATGTGACAGTTTGGAAGCACCACATACAGAGAAGTCAAACTTGGACTAGCCCCTCACCTAGAAATGATGTTCCACAGCTACTGAGGTGCACAAGAACATTTCTGTTTTGCTTACTATAATCAGAACAGCCACTCTGGATGAAAATCTTCATTATTCTGCAGTTTAGGAAAGACTGGCAGGAACACGGCAGAAAGTTTTCACTATATATGTATGCACATATATATACATACTACTCAACAGCTGTGATTTCAGTGTGCTGCCACATCCTTACCTCTTTTGTGATAAAATGTTTACCATGTCCCATATGCAAGCACTACAAGCATAACACAGTACAAAAAGAATTACATAAGTTGCTTAGCTGAAGCAAGATTCATAATTACTAATTAGTACAGGTATCACTTAAATAGAGTGGTATGACAATGTCACAAGCAAGAAATACCATGCAGAATATTTTGAACAAAACCACAACATTCCCTAGCCATCAAGAAATAATCAGCATTTAATTACAATAACCCTAGAACAGGACACACATTGAAATAACCAAACTTGCAAGCTACCGTGTATTGTGTGACACAAATATAAAAGGTTATTGAAGTCCTGCCAGGGTAACTGCAAAAACAGTTTCCAGAATGATACTTCCACGTATCTTTGACTGGCACTTAGTATTAAATAGTTTCATTTGATAGTAGATTTACTGTTTTAGGAAGTATTTCAGTTACTTTTCTATGTTTATGTCACACAGCTCTTTTTGTTTGTATGAAATAGCTGGTGCAATTTCCAACACAGTACAGCTTTACAAGGTCAGTCAAATAATCCCAAAAGAGATCACTTTGTGGGCTCAAAATCCCATCAGATCTTAATTTACAGTATTTACCCCTTCTCCAATATTGTTACCATTACAACACATTGCCTCCTTCAAATAATGTTCCCATAAATAACGTTACTGCCTCTAGTACCTCTACTTGAACACCAAGCAAATGAGGGTATGTAAGCACTTGCAGCTACCAATTACAATTACTTCTTAGTCATCTGTTACAGACACCAAAAGTGTAAAAAGTGAGAATTTACACCAGGAGAAGCTGCAATTCAGTCTAAAGACCTCAAGCAGGTAAGAAGTGAAGGAAATTCAGCCACCTCAGCCAAGGCAAAATGACCTACTGAGCAACAAGAATTGCTGGAATTCCTGCTTTGCAGTATCACTCAGCTATTTTAATTGCATGAAAAATTAAAAAAAACCTTAAAGTAGAAATTAAATGCCAATGAAATACAGCTGCAGTTAAAAAGAGTATTTTAGTTTTCAAAAGTCCATGCCTTAAAAAAAAATTAATTGGTATATCACAACTCCTAAAAATGAACCTACTTAGGGAAACACGTCTCTATGTTCATTATCACCCCATCTGTCTTTCACTCTGTTCATCTTTAAAATCTGAGCAATACACGAAAAGGTCAAATTGACAATGTAAAAGCAGAGAATACAGAATACTTTCTAATGATTTTCCAGTTCTTCCTGTTTTGACCTTTGCGGTGTTGGAAGGAGTGAGAGGTTAAGATGTTATAATTTTCTATAGAAAGTAATACTGACATAACACATTGGCCAGACTCCAGAAAAGCACATTTTAAGTCTTAAAAGGAAAGAATCCCAAAGCTAAACATTTACATATGGTTAGGTTTTAATATCTACCTTCTGTCAGCCCCTGTTTGGAAGACACAACTTCTTCTGGTAGAAGGACTTTCACAGGAAAGGAAAACAGCCATAAAGTACAGTCATAAACCTCATCATGTCCTCAAACTAGGTCAGACTTCTGTTTCTTAGAATAAGAAGTAAATAAGAAGCAGCACTGCACAATAAAGGTTGAGGAGAAAAAAATAAATAAATAAAAAGAAAAAAAGAAAAAAACCCAGCAGCAATAAAATAATAGAAAGCAAAGAAACAAGATTTTTCAACACAGCTAAATAGCTTGCCCAAACACTTATTCCCTATAATAGTATAATCAAAGCAACAGATGGCTAAGAGCTAATGGAACAGAAAGGCATCAGGAACTGTTGTGAAGAATTATCTTATGAAACATCAAGCAATATTCCAAAGTTTACCACGCCTTAGGCTATCAATGCGATGGCAATTTCAAATAAAATATCTGGCACCTCTGAGGACATTTCAGCTAGATCAACTAGCCCATAACAATTACAAATTTTATCCTATAATGCTGTATTTGAGTGTAGAAAGAGTATAAATACAGAGCAGAAATAATATAGAATGATAAAAACTAACAGGCAATAAGTAAATGGGGGTATCTGAGCCAAATCAAGCTTCTTAAAATGCTTCTCCCAGCACAGCTGTCACTTTCCGATGACAGAGCACAAAGGGCAAGGTTGTAGCACCCCTCTTGTCCTTGTACAACCTCAACTTGCACCTGCCGACTCAAGCCCCCATTGCTAAAGCACAGAAGTATAAGGACACAAAATCTCATTACTAACTCTGATCTTTGCACAGCCACTTGCAACCAGACTTCTACTACCTCACAATATCATTATGTACATGCTCACTGTTAACTGGTTGAACAAAGCCATTACAAAACAGAAACATCAGGTTTTACTTTTGAACCAGTCTTACCCACTAAGAATAGGAATTAGCTACTGGAGGGTTATAATATTTTTTTTTTTCTCTGTTTACAAAAAAAATCTGATTTCAGACAAAATATCCCTTAAATGGTATGCTCCAAATGATTTAAATATCCACCAAAAGCCATCTGGGTTTTCTTATTCTCTTGCTATTTTTTGCAACAAGATAATAATTACCTATGCAAGTGACAGTCTCTCATTTCTGGAATCTGTGTGCATACTGTCAACAGCTATGAAGTGCCCTCAAATGTTTAAAAGAAATGAACTTTTAAAAGTTACTTTATTTTAAATTCTTTTCAGTTATTATTTTCATATTAAAGTACAGACAAACCTCCAACAATGCCACATTTGCTGTTGGATCACATTTAAAAACATTCTCTTTCTTCTTAAGACAAAGTTCAAATTCCTTGTATCACCCACCTACAGGAAACTTCAGGTCTGTAGATTTATTGGTGAAGAAATCATAGAACCACAGAATAGCTGAGATTGGCAGGGACCACTGGAGATCACCCAATCCACCTCCCGCTCGAAGGAGGGTCTGCAGACCAGGCTGCTCAGGGCCCTGCAAGGCAGAGACAGGTCAGAAGACATCCTGAGCCTGCTCCTGCTCCACCTGCCTTCCCTACTTCTGCCTTCAGCTCCAGGAAAAGGAGCTGGACCCTTGCAGTCATTTTCACTGAGTTTCACTGAGGCCAGGCTAAAAGAGAGCAAGCATTTCTACACACACCTAACAACACTTTGGTGTCAGTGGTTTTCCCCATCCCCTGATAGTAATATCCATCTTTCAAGCCCTCTTTAAGTTTGTCCACTGGGCAAACCATGACAAGACCACCTCTTTCTGCTAGAGATGCTATATTTAAAGAAGTACACGTTATATTTCTATAGTCTTCTTAAAAATAAATGGGTAGTCTCTTTAACAATAAATGCGCAAAGTTCTATTATACAAAAACTTTACTATGAAGAAGAAAACCTGAAGTCATCAAAATAAAAAGAAATATTATGCCTAGTTTTGCTTGCAGCTAGCACATGCATTTGGGATCTGCCCCTCACTTCACTTATCTGCCAGTAATGCATTTTGAAACCTTCACACAAGTAGGAACTTATTGGGGGCATTACCTGCAGAAGGAAAGAAGGGAGATAAAAGAGAGAAGAATAAGCAGTTAAGTGCGTAACTTGTTCCATACAGAGGACATTATTAATCATCTAGAAACTGCAGCATTTTGACGCAAGATTTCTCCTTTCTAATGTAACATACTGTTCAGTTCTGTATGCTATGCCATTTCAAGCTAACCCGAAGCTTTAAATCTTTTGTTACCGTAAGAACACCTCCAAATGTACGATAATGCAGAATTTCACGTGGCACTGAGTAGCAGAAGAACACGATGAAACACCCATTTTTCAGAGAAGACTAAGAAAAAGAACAGATTATTAACCTGAGAAAAAGGCAAAATTAATTATATTATCTTGTTTAGATGACTATCATGGCCAGTCGATCATATTTTTCACTCTGCTCTATGCAGATGTGGCTTATTAATGCTTTATATGTTTTTCTCGGATCACTTAATTGCATTATTTCAGAACCTGTTAACAATCAACAGTCAACAGTACAGACCACAAACAGAATTACAGTCTGGGAAAGGCATTTAACAATAACATTCTATCTTACCTGGAGAGAAAGAGCCTCAGTGTAGCCTTAGTTTTGAAGAGAGACAGATACACGAAAGCACCAATTAAAAAGCCTGGGATGGATTAAACAGAAACCCAACCAAAGCCAGGGTCAGTCTCTGCTCAGCTGCATCCCTGGAATCCTAGTAGAATTTCACACGTACTGTTTACCTTTGAGTATTTAAACAAAATCAGAAATCATTTTAATCAGTTTGGTATAAAACACTCAAACAGACAAGGACTGGACAAGAGAAGGCTGAGAGGGCATCTCATCAATGTTTATAAATATCTCAAGGGTGGGTGTCAAGAGGATGGACCAGACTCCTTTCAGTGGTGCCCAGCGACAGGATGAGGGGCAGTGGGCACAGACTGAAGCACAGGAGGTTCCATCTGAACATGAGGAGAAACTTCTTTACTTTGAGGATGCCAGAGCCCTGGAACAGGCTGCACAGAGAGGTTGTGGAGCCTCTTTCTCTGGGGACATTCAAACCCGTCTGGACACATTCCTGTGTGATCTGCTCTGGTGAACCTGCTTGAGCAGGTGTGTTGGACTAGATGATCTCCAGAGGTCCCTTTCAACCCCAACCATTCTGTGATTCTGTGACTTTGAAAGAAGACTACTTTAGTTCAGTTTTAATTAAGCTCATTCTATGAAGACTAGGCCCACGTAATTAAAGCAATGTCTGATAAAGGAAAACCTCTATGGTTCTCATTCTAATCTTACCTCAACTACTTGCAACGAGATCTAATCTTAGCCTGCCTTTCTTAATCTGTATCAAGGCAAACACCACTTCCCTGTTTCACAGCTCCACCTCATCCATCTCCTGTTCCATCCTCCAGCCCTTCTGTAGTCTCATTCTCGTAACAGCTCCTTCCTTCATATCTTTCTCTTTGGAGCCACCTTCCACTCCTAAACTCAGTTTCCAGTTTCCATATTGATACAAACTGTCCTCAGTCTCCTCCATTCTCCCCCTACAGCATATTTTATTTACAAAGCCTTTCACAGTTGAGTTGCTCGTAGCAGTGGCCCATGCCTCTCTGCATATAAATGGATGAATCAATTATCATATTTGCATTAATTATCTTAAAAGCATAAGAATCAGGTACCTTCCTGCCCTCAGAGGCACTAGCTAGTCCTAGTGCAGTTTCAGTTTCATAGAGTGGTCAGAGCTGGCCAAGACACACTGGATGACATGTTTCCAGGTCAGAGAAAGCACCTAAACAGATGGACAACCAGAACACAGCAGCAGACTATGTAGCAGCCTCCAATTTAAAATCATTTCTGTCTGCAACGGAAGCTGAAGCCGATGTTACTAAACATTCCTGTGTTTTCCTGACGAGTATTCTATGAGGAATAATTTTTTAGTGATCACATATGACATTTATTAATTGGTGTGAAACCAAACTAAGTGCTTCATATTTCAAAACAGCTAGTCTCAACGGGAAGATCTAACACACAAGGTGGTTTCTCATAGCTTTCTAAAGCATTCCGACTCTTTTTTTTCCTAAGACACACAATGCACAGCTACTAACTTCTTAGAATGTATCCAGTTTCTACAAATTTGGGACCAGTAAAGCTATCCATACTCTTCGAAAAGCATTCTTGAGCTCTAAGTTAACAGGTATGTAGAACATCCTCTACAAAGGAAGACTAAGTTTTAACATTTTGTTGGCAACTGGCCAAATTAATCAAGATGAACCTTCAAAGAAAAGGACAAGGAGTGAATTTTAAAATTTTCCAGCTGATTCTCATATAAAAGTGTCACTAAACACAATACAAAGATCTTGGCAAACAGCTACGTGATGATTCATAGCAGAGTAAAGGGATATAAAAACATTAATGACTTCTCAATTTTCACCTATTACTTTACCATAAAAGACAGTTATGTAAAAATATTGTTCAGATCAGAGGTATTTTCAGGAATACCCATTTATAGAAACTATTTATGAACAATTTCCTTGCACTATCATAAAAACAGGAACAAAAATGATGCAGGGCCAGAGAATAATAAATCCTTACAATCCTTACAAATAAACACCAGAAAGTGCAGGCTATCTGTTGTGCTGCACTGAAAACTGCAGTAAAGTACTTGCAAATACTCCATTATCCAGTCACAGATTTTCGGTCTAATTCTGCATTTATGAGTCACAAACACCTACAGGGGAGAGAGAGAAAAAAGAAGAAGAAACCCAGACACATAATCTGTCGATCCACTTTGATTAACCATTTACACAGGATAGGACCAGTGAAGAATTTTACAAAAATAGTGTGTCACAGTTGGACATCAATTGCATTAAGCTTCCTAAATTACCTCTATATAGGGCAAGTGCACAATGGCAAAGTGATATAAAGCCTTCTATATCACAGCTGAAAGCAGACAAAGTCTGCAGAATCCCATAATCTGTTTCTAATTCAGTATATTATTTTAATAAATGCACATAGACTCATCAAAATCTGAAAGATCAGGATCTTACAGGACAAAAGAGACTATTACCTTGTCTACTATTTTCAAGGCTTTATAACTCAGCAATAAAAAATTTAAGTCAATATATGAAAAGTTAATCTTAAAAGAAAGCCTCTATTATATGTTTGCACAGTATAAAAGAGTAATCTACTACTTTAGAATTAGTTCACCAACAAGTCTTTTTACTCTTTTTTTCTTACTAATCCTTTAAGAAAAGCAGTATTTTTAAAATTAAAAAAAAATCTCCTGTTTGTATTCTCTATTGACTAGATATTGCTTTTCAACACTTCTAGTAACAACTAACATGACCAACAAACACTACAAAATATGCCCAGGAACTTAAGCAATCACAGGGAGATGAAACACTTCAGTATTTGAATTCACTGCACATTTTCGGGAATATCCCCAGGTAGTGCCATTGAAAGCTGTATTTTAGTGATTAATCACCTGCACTCCAAACATTTATTTTAATTCAAAAATATTCAGGTTAATATAGAGATGTATATACACTATTATGCAGCAGTATAGTACTGAAACAACTAGCAATTTTTAAAAGGCACTGCAAGTGTAACAGGAGAACAAAGTAAATCTGTCAATCATAACATTACTAGCAGTACTACATTCATGCCATTTTTAATCTTCTGTGTGCTTTACTAATAACAACAAAATGCATTTGACAGTGTTTTCTTTAGCAAGGGCACAGACGACAAATATCAAGTGACTTTGGATCTAATACACATTCAGCTCATGCTTTGCATTTTCCATCTGGAAAATATGGACAATCACTCACAAGCGAAATGTATGCTAACACTATGTTTATTTAATTATTGCTGTATGCACCATCAGTAACTTCTTTTCAGCTTTGTAAATAATTCCTTCAAAGAAGGGAAGGATCTGCCCATGTTTTCTATCAAAAAAAAAAAGAAAAAAGTCAGAAACACAACCTAGATTTTATGGCAAATGTGTCTAACCAACCATAAAGGACAATATTGCTAGTATTGAATTACAACAGATTAAATGATTGGGAAATTTTAGGAAATTTAGGAAATTGCAGGATATATAATTGCAAGGATGACCCCAGAAATGTATTTACCTCCCAGTGAAAAGCATGAATATATGTTCTCCTCAGCACGTGTATACGTGTCCTTCCTCTCCAACTCTAGAGGAGACACTAGAATCTGACAAATACTGACTTTTTAAAGAGCTGAAGATTCGCTTTCATTTGAAACAGGTTTCCATAGTACTTCCTTGCAGCAATCACTCCTTCTGCCTTCTCTATTTCTATTTTAAAAAATAACTTTCAGTAGAATAAAAAGGAGAGATTAAAAAAAAAAAAAGAAAAAAAAAGTAACTAAATTGCCTCTATAGTCAAAGTAGCAGCAGAATGGAAGCAATACTGAAAGATGCTGTTTGCTGCCCCTTCACCCTTTGCAGGTTTAAGTCTGCTGAGTATGGGGAAGCTTATTTTTAAAATCAGTTTCAACCACCTGAATTCTTGGGTAAGAAGAACAGTGCAGTTAATGAACAGTCTGTGAAACAGCAGCTCTTTGAATAGATATCACCCCCTTGGGTCTGTATCATCTTTATTAAATAGATCCAACCTGTAAGCACAGACGAGTTCTCTTGTCTGCATGAGTACATTGCGATCTTGCCAGGGAATACCTAGTGCGATGCCTCAGTGTCGAGCCCTCGGCAGCCACAGCAGCGTGTGGCCACCTCGGGCCTGCCTGCTGCTCCAGGACACGTCATCCCTCCCCAATGACACACAGGGCAATGCCCTTCAGTCTCACAATGACCCTGGTCTTTGGTCCCAGTTCCTGAAGAAGTACATTAACACTTCCTCACCAGCACCTTCAGTTTTGCCATCACTTTTTACTTAAACAAGCACACCCGTATCTAGAAGGAAGCTCCAGGTACTTCTGCTCGTGAAAGGTGGCAGGTGGTGAATCTCACCAGAACCACCCCTAGAAGAGCTGCAAACGTGTGCCGAGGTTCAGTTTTCATCTACTGACATTCTCTCTCGCAAATCTCATTCTTAGGTGCTTAATTCACTGAGCGTAGAACCCAGATGACACACTGCGAACCCCACTCTTGCAGCCTCACAGCACAGTCCCCCGATACAACCCGCACTGTGCCTGGCCAGACCTCAGAGCATCATAAACCTGGTCCCTGAGCTCTCCTTGGTCTGTGTTCTTCACCTGCAGACCACGGATGCCTGTACTTCACCTCTGTCACAAAGGGATAACAGCAGCAGAACTGTAACGAATTCTGGTAATGTGGATTTTAGAGTTATTTAATGTAGAAGGACAGATCAAGCTCAGCTAAACTGAAAACACCAACACTCCAGTTCAGAACAGAAAATACCAAATATCAGAGAATAGCAACAGCATTTTTGCTATGCACACCTCGAAACAATGTGCAGTAAATATAAGACTTGGCACAGGGAATTTCTGGAAGACGCATAAAGGTTTCTCAGTCTTAGTAGCTGCTTTCCTTCTGCTTGAATCCTGGGTAACATATGTGATCAAAAGAGATGTTTCTTGATTTATCATGAACACAAAAAACTAATCTGATGAAATGCTGCAACTTGGTACTATCTCTGAAGAAACTGATCCATTAAAACACATGCACACATTTGTAACAGCTCACACAAGGACAAAGCAATACATGACAGCTGAGCTGTCAGCTAAAAATTGTATTCTTCTAGTTATATACCAGTAAAAGTAATATAAAAAGTGAAGAGTTTAGAAGATACATGCAACTATGCACAATGTCTTTTCTAGACACTGAGTTAATAAGATTTAATTTGATGTTAGACACTTTTCAAGACAATGAAATAAGATTTTATCTTTTATAAGAGACATATGTAATTAAGTACCTCTAACTGCCAACATAAATGTAAAAAAGTAGTTTCAGTTTTCTGGTCAGCCAGACATCCTGAATAAAGATCAAACTGTCATTTAAATCACGGACTGTTGCCAAAATGTCTGATGACTGAAATCCACCAATTTGTTCGGGTTTTTTAATAGAAGTCTAGAGGAATTCCTAGAAACAGAGCTTTGGTGTGTAATACTGCCCTTTATCTGCATTCAAGTGGATCACTGGTATGTCATACACATTTTTAATAATGCTGTCAAGAGCTAAACAAGTTAAGATCGAGAACATACAATTCCAGCTTCGATATAAAGACACTATCGTCAGTGGAAAAAAGGTACAGCTGATAGAAGGGAGAGATCAGTGAAATGACAACTGAAGGAAATCATCTACTCTCCCCTTTGGTTATAGCGCTATAGTACAATACTCTGCTACCACAAGCATTAAGCTCTGTAGTGCAGACATTTTTAATGTATAAATTTACTTGTTCATTACTGCTGAAGTTCGGCAGTTCCACTCAGCCTACAAAAGAACTGTGTCCACCTTCACTGATTTACAGTATCGCTCATATTTTTAATAAATAAAATCCCCAACATAGAAATTGAAAACCTATTAGGTTATACGTGTTAACTACCTTACACAAAAATGACCTACCCATAACATGTGTTTAAATTCCTAAGATGTGAGCTACAAGCTACTCTTACTTTACATGACTATTACCTCTACATCTGTACATGAGCTTTTCAACAAAATCTTATATTAAGTGAGTGGGTGTAGTGAGCTCAGCACAAATATTTTGAGAGAAATTCCTGACTGGATCCCTCCAAATGATTTGTACGAGCTCAGAACATCACCCCTCAAGAGGCCAAAAGAGTTTCTCTTTGATTATTCCTAACAGCGTGTGCAGAGCATTCCTGAGACATGCAGAGTCCCAGCAAACCACAAACATACATACTGCATTGCAACCTCATGCTCTAATTTAAAAGCTTTAGTAAATACCAACTGATAGTTAAAACACACAGATTTACATATGTTTCTGAAGGACGAGTGTTACTGAAACATATACTTTTAATTGGGAAAATTAATTATTCAAGTTTGGATCTCTATAGCACTCATCAATGGAGTGTCCTTTTCTCAGAGACCATTCTCTGTTTCCAAAAGCATAAATTTTTCTCTGCTCTACTTAACAGACACTCTACGTAATGTTCATTTCAGTCTGACCAGCATTTATTTTAAGATGTTTGTTGTGTTTTTTTTTTCCATTTAAAACATGACATGTTTTTAATTCAGCAAAATTTTATTAGTTCTTTTTGAAAATTTTCTTCACCTTCTATCGTACACAAATGTCACCTTGATTTCTCTTGTGGTTTGTATCAGGCCACTGATGACCTTCCAGGTAAGAGGGCTCCAGGTAACAGTTACCTCGAAATCCCCTTCTGCAGGTCTGCTATCCACACAGCTCTTTCTCCTATATACCTACACTTTTTCTTCATGCATTTCCCTACATTTGTTTCAACAGCATCCTATTGTTCCAAATCAAATTCTCAAGATCATTCTGAATGCAAACTCTGTCCTTACAAGACCTCTCAATCCTTCTTAGACAGGTGGAGTCTGTAAATTTAGTAAGTATATTCCATATTCCATCATCCAGATCATTAACGTGAGCAGTGAATAGTGCTAGCCCTGGGGCAAATCCCTGCAGAAACTCACTTGATACATTCTTCCATTTCAGAAGCGAATCAGTGCCGTGTATGGCTTTCCAAACTGTTCTGCATTGATCTTGTAGCAGTTTCATCTAGATTATCCTTCTTCAGTTTGAATTTGAAAATGCCACAGGTATGACAGACAAAATATCAGACCCCACCTTTTACATCTCCATCCACTAAAGTAATCCACCATTCAACAGAGGAAACTAAGCTGGTCTGACAGGACTCATTCTTGAGAAATCTGTGCTGATGATGAAGTTGACTCCACGCACACACTGTTATCAAGCACATCTGGGACACCAAGAAAGTGTGTGTGTGAGTGTCTGTGTTCAAGGATGCAATGTGACCAAAAAGCCCAGGCACAGTGATGTATCAGGGAAGCACCAGAGGCCACCACAACAGACACCAGGCGCGAGGAAGCAGCTGCCATCCTCACAAATGCTAGCAGGCAGGGAGCTCTCAGAAGCAGGTGTCAGACTGGGTCAGTTCTCCTGAGGGGCAACATGTGGCCTTCAGACAAAGGGTTCATTGCCACTACAGCACATCATCCTCAGCACATACACCAGTCACTTGGAATTCATAGCCTAAAGAACTGCACTGAGGTGGAACACTGAGGAAGAACGTTCTCTTGTGATGACCTCATGGAATTGTCAGAGAAGTATTTCTCTTTTCCAGGAGAGAATAATACATATATTTTTCCAGCATCCAATCCTTTATTTGAAAGTTAAACTAGATAACCTCTAAAATTAAATGTAAATTAAATACAGTAGCTGTAAAGTTCTAGAAACAAAGGTTAAATCTTTGAAATATCAGTCAGTACCCTACTATTTTTCTTGTATTACATATTCTTGTGACAAGTTACCATTTTTAAATGATATCTAATGTATTTTAACAAAGCTGTTAGAAGGAAAACTAAAATTCAGTCAATACATTTAGGAGGCCAAAACATTCATTTGTTACCTCAAAAAGGCTTTTGATTTTAGAAACATGAAATATTAACATAGCAACATGACTGAGAATGCTAAGAGAAGTATTTAAAAGACTTGTTACCCTCTAAGATGTGTTCCAAAAGCACTAATTCCTGATTATACTAACATCTAATTGCTGACATTACCCAGTAACATGACTAAAGAGTGGTAAAGGAACACTCCACTACCTGTCTCATCGATATGTTTAGTTTTAAGCTTCTTTCACCCATCACCTAATACCCCATTGTGATAAACCTCAGTTTTCACTCTTTCATCTTTGCTTTAATTGATCCCCATTATTGTAAGGAAGATGACTTGCACAGTGAAAACGTAGAAGAATGCAAGGATGCCCAGGGTAATAAATGAAAATTGGGCAATCAATCTCACATAGGAAGCAGCTGAGCTCTTTCTTCCGGAGTGACAGGCTGGTCAGAAAAGTCAGCTGCTGCTAAGCCAGCACCTCCTCCAGCTGACAGTCCTGAAAACGCTGCCGTTGCGTGTCCATCCACCACAACACAGGTCTGGTCCCGGTATACTTGAAGGACCACATGCGCCTGCACCCCCTAGCAGGGAAAATTGCCTTGCTATCTGTCAAAACACTAACACTGCATTTTTCAGGAGTTCATCCTCAATGGATAGTGGGTATGCCTATATAACAACAAAATTCCACTGCTGATAGCAAGGAAAATTAACATTTTCTGCCTTAAAAAAACCCAATCTAACAGATAAAATAATGGATAGGTTAGTTAAACCTTTTTTTTAATTCTATAAATCAAATTGCATCTCCTCTACAAAAAAGTCCTTTAGCTCTTGGAGATTACCTGCACAGTTGCAGGATTCTTGAGTCATATATGTCATATTCCCCTTTCACCTTAAAATCTGTAACTCACAATTCACAGCCTTTCTTAAAAAAAACTGAGATACATTTTCATTAATAAGGGTGGAGACAAACTTAATCTGAAAGAGGAATAGTGGAAGCCATATGATTACATGGGGAAGCTGGAGCAGGAAGGCACACACATGCTACATTATTCAACATTAATTTGGCACGAAGCCTACAGATCCCTTCACATCAGCAATCTGGTCTGCCAGAGCTTATTAATTTCAGATAATTTATTTTAGTAATTCCTCATAGCATCCATATCTGACCCTGGATATAGTACAGGAATCTGGACAGATTTTTGCTCTCTATTTGCCTTTCCAAAAAATTTAGTCCAAACATTTTCTAATAAAGCTAATAAAGCTATACAGCATTTACAAATACAATTACATCAAAACACCCTGTACAACATAGTATTTAAATCTATTTAAGTTCAATAGCATTTATTCTCCATGGATTTAAACTAGCTCCTATCAAACTCAGTTCCAGCTGATGTCAAGAAACTTCCTCCTCTGGCAAAATGCAAACAGAAAAAACATATATTTCCCAGAAGTTCTGGATTTTTTCTCCCTCTTCCCTACACAACAAGTGCCTCAAACACTTTGTCTTCCCTATGTGTTTAGAGAAAGGAAACCCAGGGCACTTACAAGACCATTGATTTCTGTGCCTCTGATAGCCTCTGATTCAGATGAATCAGAAATAAGCTAAAAATATTGGTTATCATGGAAAAAATACATAATACAGTCTTTCATGTTTTAGCATTTCAGAGTAAGAGCCTGAAATAGTATTCCACCCACACTCAAGAAATTGAAGATATGCAAAAATTCCCATGTGCATCTTTATTATCTATTATTGAAGTGGGAAAATGACAACATTGGCAAAATTTTGCCATTTTTGGTAATAAAGTAGGAAAGCAAATGAATTGGCTTTAGTCCTGAATCTTCTAGTGAACAGCTGGGAAGGAGGAGGCAAACAGCAGCACCCCAAAAGCCAAACTGAAAAGATGAGCCATGATTGAGAAAAGGTAAAAAGAGCGCCCAGCTCTCTTTGGCTCAATAAAAGAAATGGCAAAACAAAGAAAAAATAAATGTAATTTATGTACTAATTCTGATGACACGTTGCTGCTCATTATGAGGCTGGATTAAGACAAACAACAGAAAGCCTTACCACAAAATTAAATTAAATTAAAGCTATGTGGTTTAGTCCTTAGAAATCAAAACTGGTCTTTTTTTTTTTTTCCACTGAAAAGCCTACCATAACCATTCAATACAACCATAGACTATATTCAGCTACACCTTCAGCTACTTTTGACACCTTCCTTGCCTTCTCTCTCCCTTAGTTTATTTTTACTAATAGCCAACTAACCGGACAATACAACTTCTAATAATTCCAGAGAAAACTAAAGGTAAGTGAAAATACGAGATGACTTCTTAAAACTCTCCAGTCTTTCTTCACTTACCAAGGAACATTTCTTGAAAAGGTAATAGATTCTAAAGAGAGCGCACTATGCAATACTTCTGAGGGTCTTGCAAAAAGCATGTTTCCTGAGAAACTCCAGAGTGGGGGGAAGGATCAAAAGGTGAAAAAGAGTAATATGTTTATAGCGGATCTTTTTAGCCTTTATGTGTATATTTGTGAAACTATGTATTCCAGAAATCTCCTCCTTCAGCCTTTCAGAAAACAGGCAGCTCCATTTTGCTTTCTACATCCTCATACCACGTGCAGGTCTCTGGTAGAGCAGCTATTAAATCAGTTTTCAAACTTAGGATCCCCTGCCTACAGCACATGAAACACTGTTCTTCTCTGTCTTACAACTGGCTTCACAGATTCTTACCAAGCATCAGATAGATGCCAAGGGAAAAGGATCAGGTGCGTCTTCCTCTTCAATCTCTGTAGTATTTCACCTCACTCCTGCTCCAGGCTGCTTCCAAGGGCATATTTCACCCTGCCAGTTCCCTGACACACAGATATCTGGATCATGGTCCTGATCGTGGTACATCTCTTGAGGATAAAATGCTCTAGTTGAAATAAAGTCAAGTTGCAGAAGTCAGATAAAGTGATTTAATGGAGTCTCCTGACTTGGATCTATTTCACTGCCATATAATGAACTGATCCATTTGAATTATTCTATTAGTACAGGTTATGGGACATTAAGTGTAAATCAAACAATTTTGGTCAGGAAAAAACAATCTTAAAGATGACCTAAGAGTATTTCTCTAAGGTTGGATGTAGCCAAATAATAAGTATAGAGCAGCAAGAGTATTTTCAAGTTGTCTCGCACCATTATTCGTGGCAGAATTCTAGAGAGGAAGCTTTACACTAAAATCATCAGTGGTTGAAACAACTAAAACCAGCCCATGTAATAGCATGATTAACCACAGTCTGTTAAAATGTTTGCTACTGAACAGTGCTTCTGTACAATTAACTCTTTGGGGTTTTGCGGGGTGGAAATATGTGGGATACTCACAAACCTCTAACAGTTATTACAAAAAATAATAAGCATTTGATTAAAACTTCTGACTCCAGCCTCAGTTGGTCCAGTACCAGACAAACTGAGACAAGTTCTGAATATGAAGTTCAACAAGGCCAAGCGCAAGGTCCTGCACTGAGTCAGGGCAATCCCCAGGATCAGTACTGGCTGTGGGATGAACGAACTGACAGCAGCTTTGCAGATGAGGTCTTGGGGATGGTGCTGGGTGAAAAGCTCATCATGAGCTGGCAATGCGCACCTGCAGCCTAGAAAGACAACCATGCCCTGGGCTGCGTTAGAAGAAGTGTAACCAGCAGGTCAGGCAGGTGATTCTACCCTTCTGCTCTGCCCTGGTGAGATCCACCCGCAGTGCTGTTCAGCTCTGGGGCCTCCAACGTAAGAGAGACATGGGGCTGTTGCAGTGAGTCCAAAGGAGGAACAAGAAGATGATCAGAGGGATGGAACAGCTCTCCGATGAAGACAGGCTGCGAGAGCTGGGCTTGTTAAGCCTAGAGAAGAGAAGGTTCTGGAGAGACCATATAGCAGTCTTCCAGTGTCTAAAGGGACCTACAGGAAAGCTGGAGAGGGACTTTTTACAAGGGCATGTAGTGATAGGACAAGGAGGAATGGCTTTAAACTGGAAGAGGGTAGATTTAGATCAGATACAGGGAAGAAACTCTTCCCCATGAGGTAGTGGGGCACTGGAACAGGCTGCCCAGAAAAGCTGTGGATGCCCCATCCCTGGCAGTGTTCAATGTCAGGCTGGACAGGGCTTTGAGCAACCTGGTCTAGTGGAAAGTGTCCATGCCCATGGCAGGGGGGTTGGACTAGATGATCTTCAAGGTCCCTTCCAAACCAAACCATCCTGTGATTCTATGAATCTATGATTCTATGATATACTTAAAACACCACAGGTTTACTGAAAAGCAGCTGTGAACAATTATTTAACACCAAAACTCAGTTTAAAGCATGGAATACATTCAGTCAACACACTGTGAGAGGGTCGATAGAGAGTACTGCTCTACAAGCCATACAAAACATACAAAATAAATTAACTGTACAAACATCAGCTTTTTCCCACTCCACAGCAAGCTATCTAGCTACATGTCATTCTATGTAGAAACACATAGGTAGCTTTAAGCCAAGGAAACAACTACATACAGTTTAACTTTTCAAGCTGTAAGAAGATTAATAAGCAGGTAAAGGCTGCTTAGTTACACAAACATTGCACCCCTCTGACCTCTGGCTTACCAAAGTCAGTAACACATTGTAATCTTGCTATCAACTGTAATCACCCACAGCTTCCAAGCCAGCCTAGGTACACTCTGACCCTCTTGATAGACTCTACGTCCAGATTTTGATTTACAAATGGGTATCCCTGCTACAAGCCCTCTAACTATTGACTAAGTCTGGGGAAAAAATATCTTATGACACCTTTCACCTACTCAGGATAGGCACAGAAGCAGTGGCTCTGTCCTTTGCCATAAAACAATGTTTGTTTGTTCCTAATAGACAGTTATCACTTAAGAAGGCTTTATACATTTTGCTCATTCTTTACCCATCTGATCCTTAATGTCCTTCCAGACATCGATACTAGTATTAAGTTCTAGTGTGTCAGCTCATTTACCACCAATCTGAACAAAAATTCACTGATTATAGTAATTTAGGTTCATTTTCTTTTCTGAATTAAATCCTGGTTCATGATTCAATTCCCTGGATAGGGATCTGTTAGCAAAATACACTAAGCAGTTGGCCTTCGTGTTCACCCCCGTGATTTAAAAAGGGGTAACACAGAAAAAGAAAGAACATGGTTTTATTTTGAAGAGATGAAGCGCACAATCTGCACTGCATTCCACAAATGGACCATTCCAGAATGACAGACTTTTTTTTTTGGCAAACTTAAGACAAACTATGGCAAGGATTCCTACAAGCTGATGTTTTGCTTTACTGACTTGTCCTGTTTCTCTAGGGAGGTGATGAATCCTTGTTCACTCTCCTTGTTCGCTGACAGTGCACATAAGGCAGCATTGCAGAGATTATGGTTTCTTATTGATCGTTTGAACTTTGCTTGTTTAATCATTACATCAGGGAAAATGCTTGTGTCTGTCTACATACAAAAATCTCAAGGACCATATAAACATTCTTTAACCTTCTAAGTGATCAAAGGATAATCTGATCATGTAAGAATAAACCCTAAAATGCATTGGCTTCTTCCCCAGGCCTAAGTATTGTACGGTCCTATGTATCCATTCCAAATCAGCAATTAGAATTAAAGGAGTAACTCTAATCCTGATGCAGTATGGTAAACTATACTACATAAAGTATCAGCTTTCACCCTGCAGTGATGATAATGAGTGAGCAATTCTTGTACTAAAGGATCTTGTTTTGGCTCAAGCATCAGGTAAGTGCTGAATTTCATCAGAAGGCATTAAGACAATTCCCCAAGGAGATGTAATTTAAACATGGATTTATACCCCACAACATAGTATGTTTTTCATTAAGGAAAACTGAAAACAGCATTTACAATGCTCAGCATTGTCACTCGTGTATGTCTTAAGCCTTAACATTGTATGTAAAAGCGCTCAAGAGGATACAAAAACCCTGTAGACCTCAAGACAAAAAAACCCTACAATTTGCATTTCTTCAGAGTCAGATCCATTCTCTTATATGGCTAAAGACAAAAGGAATATATATTTTCTTACACTTCATTCAATGCCAGATAGCCCATTCTAACAAAAACAATCATCAATCTGTACATCTGGCAGATTCTTAACCCTTGCAGAAATTTCTGATTTCACAGCTCCAAATAGCTGTGTTGAAGCTAACTGAACCCTAGAATGGCATTACACAAATTTTCTCACAATTCCTCATAAAACCTCTGAACTTTGTGGAATTGTTCTGACACCTAATATGATAACCCTTTTCTAAAAATTGTAGATCAGGGTCTTTATATAACTTTCTTGGGAGATAAATATTTGTTTGGGTCATGTGGAAGACCGAGGGTGTAATTATGTTCAGGTGTTGTCTGCTTGCTTCTTCAAGCAAAAAAAAGAGGCAAAAATTCTTGTAATAGTAGGGCATAACCTGTACAGGGACCTGTGTCAATAGAAACCCACATAGGCTGGATCAGTTTCCAATGGATTCCTAAAAGGGAAACACTTTGACTAATAATAGTTATTTCCTGTGACAATGTCACTTGGAAACACAGTGTGACATCCCTTACGTCACATACAGCTGAGGTTAACTTGCAGCAGTCAGCAACTAAGGATGAATTTTATATATATGCATAAGCTGAAGTGCCTTTTAATGATTATTTTTCATGAGAACAAATTTGGACAGAAGATATCTGTTCAAGAATTCAAGATTTCCGTTTATCTGGGCCCATTATGATGATTATTTATGAAACGGAACCTACTAAGCTAAGTACTGGATAACTGCTATTCATTTCCTAACCTTGAAGAATATAACAAAACCACTGTACTAAGTTAAGCTGTAGTCTCTGCACACTTAAGCTACAACCAAAAGTCATCTTTCACTGACATCTTGCCACCATGTATGCCAGCCAAGTCTTGGCATTATGGACATATTAAAGCATGACAAATAGTTTTATTTTTAAAATAATGTCATTGTTAAAATAGTGTTATCTTACTTAATAAATTTTATGGGAATTTAGCAAAGCAACAGTAGTTCACCTCTTGATAAAAATCCATTCTCTTCCTCCAACCTAGCAAGGTGTTATATATAAGAATGTCTTCGCTTTGCTGTAAAGGTCATCAATGACCATGAAACAGGTAATACGCAAGGAAATGCTGTTGAAGATCTCTTTGAAAAAAAAGGTAAATTGTAGAAGATGCAAGAATGTGAACAGCTTACCGCAATAACAGCATTTGGACTTTTCAGTACTTCACTATTTTCAAGAGACAAAACACATATTGGCATGTCCTTGTACCTAAATGCAGGCATATGTAATCTAACATTCTCATGAGCCAAGGGGCTAAGGAGCTAAGAATTTTTCTTCTAAAGTTTATTACAAAAATAATGGTAATGCAGTTTTTGTTATTATCTTTTTGCACTTTTGGAATTCTCTCTCATTACTGCGAATGCAGAACAATACCAAATGAGTATTATGACCAAGTGTACCTTATTTTTAAAGCTAACTGAAGAAATAATTAATCAAAGCTCCTGATGACACAGAAGTATTGTTGAGCTTCTACAACACACAAATGATTTTACATTAACTGAAGTGTGAATTAACATTGAAAACTAAAAGCAAAAAAAGTACTGCAACATTTTCTTAAGAGCAACAGATCTCTGCACCTTTTCTGAGATACAGAGATCTCTTCAGAGGGACATACATTAAAGTTCTTGAAACTTACATTTTAAATGTGTTTCAGAGATGTTCTGTATTAACATCTTCATAAGTACTAATGCTAATATTTAACAAATCAATTCCTTTACTGTTGTAACTTTCGTAAGACACACGTCACAGAAGTTGCTGACTGTTCTGAAATCCTCTGTTGCAGTTTTTTTATATGCCTAAACTTCCGTGTGCTCTTTTCTGAAATTTTTCTAAATCCTATTACTGAGATAGAGTGAGTATATTTTAGAGTATTCTAAATGTGGCCATATTCCCAGTTTACATAATTACGTTAGTATCTTCTACATCCTTTCATGTTGATTTTTGGAAGAGTAGATGTATTTTCGCCAACATTATCTTCAATAAGCTGTAGTGTGGTGGGTGTTGGTCTCTTCTCCCAAGTAACAAGCAACAGGATGAGAGAAAATGGCCTCAAGTTGCACCAGGGGAAGTTTAGTTTAGATATTAGGAACAATTTCTTCATGGAAAGGGTTGTCAGGCATTGGAACAGGCTGCCCAGGGAAGTGGTTGAGTCACCATCCCTGGAAGTGTAGATGTGGTGCTCAGGGAGGTGGTTTGGAGGTGGGCTTGGCAGTGCTAGGTGAATGGTTAGACCTGATGATCTCAAAGGTCTTTTCCAACCTAAATGATTCTATGACTCTCAAAAAAGGAAAGAGGAAAAGGAAAAAAGAAGGAGGAAAAGGGGGAGGGTGCTTCTTAGCTACACCTTTAATGTTTTTAATTGTTCCCTCAACTGCTAGGACCAGTCAGCTTTGGTTCTGTGTCAGCTTTGTGCTTATGACAACCTTCAGGAATGTGTTTCTGCTTATTGTACCTTTAGATATATCCCTGTTAAAAAACTTTAACCTTCATTATTTCTAGCACATTTCTCCCTGTAACATGCATCCATTATGTAGGGATAGACATAATCTCTAAAAATACAAATTTCAATTAGCAGGAAATCAGCTTTCTAAAATTGTTGATCAGAGTCACAGCTATAAGTAGAGCTAAATTTTGCTGTCATGAGCTCATGAAATGGACTATTTCAGTGCAAAGATTTCAAAGTTAAAGATTCAAACTCCTCTGAAAGAAAAAAAAAAAAACCAACAATACAAACAAAAAACAAAACAACAACCACGAAACTGAAAGCCAGAGGAAAACTCTTCCAGTTGCCCACCCCCCTTTTTGTAGGGACTATGAGCAAGGATCCATTCACAAATTTTGACCAGCATGATTAAACAGAAAAAGCCGAAAAATAAGTAAATGTGACTTGAAAAATTCAGGGCACAAATCACCTAATAAGAAGGTAAGAATTGTCACAGAGCAACTTCCCACCCAATCCATTACCTGGCCTTCAGAGTGGTGGCTTCCAGAAAACAAAACCAGAAAAGCTATAATGAGTCATGGCTACATCCTATGAGGTAACTGAAGACCCTTCAGAAAGCATACACTTCCACATGCAATTTAATGGCTGGCCAGAAGCTGTCTTCAAATATGAGATTTTTTTTTAAAAAGCTTCAGAGTAGATGATGTTAGTTGCATTTTATCCTCCCATCTGGCTGTCAGAGAACCAATTACAGTAGCCCACAAAAATATCTGTTCCCACTTCTTAACTGGATGTGCCCAGCTCCATACAGAAGTAAGATACTGTAATGAGTAGATTAATATCATAGAATCATAGAATGTCCTGAGTTGGAAGGGACACACAAGGATCATCAAGTCCAACTCCTGTCCCTGCACAGGACAAGCCTATAATATATGCTTACTAGCTAGCACGTGATCCAGGCTTTTCATAAACACTTGAATTTATTACAGAAGAATTCTGCTATACATTTACAGCTGATGTACAACCCACCTTAGAAAATTTACTTCAGCTTCAGCGTTGTCAAAAAATTTGCTTTCTTTAATCCATCCAATTTACAGGAGCTACATATATATAAGTATTAATTCTGATCTTAAAATAACTATCAGCAGCGGGGGCTGAAGAAGGAGAACAGAGCTGATTCATTGCAAAATACATTGAGTACTATTGTTCTCCATGAATGATCTGGGTTGTAAATGTTTTCATTATCCAACTTGTAGTACTTTAAGAACACGTTTTACCTTTAGTGATTGCAAGTTTATTAATTACAGTATGCTTCACTAATTATGTCCAGAAAGCAACTCAATTACCAACCTACTTGAGCAAATTCCCAGAAACTTGAGATGAAATCCAAACAAGACATTAAGGATTTTAAACCTATCACATAACAAAGTCATTAACACTACAGGTGTTCCGAAATTAGCATCTCATATATTACATTTCTTTTCTTCAAAACTGGACCATCAAACAGCACTGTCATATTATATAGTCTTATTGCTACAAAGTAATAACTTATTTACATTTGACTGCACAGTTAAATTACCTTTTGATATGCACAGGGAAATTTTAACATGGTGCTAAATAACAGCCAAGATGGCTTTGTCAGAAACAACTCATGCCAAACCAAAGTAATTTATTTCTGTGACAGAGTAACGTACCTTTTCATGGGAGATATAATACGTTTGGATCTGAAGCAAGGCTGACACTATTTGAAGGGAATTTCTCCTAAGAAAGCAAATAAAACATGGTCTAGATTGAATGGCCATAAGACGGATGTAAAGAATCGGGTGGGATAGCCTTACTCAAAGAGTATTTATACGATTAACTTCAAAACCAAAAGAGTATGATGGCTGGACTCTATGAACTTAAAAGGTCATTTCCAACCAAAACAACTCTATGATTCTATGACACTCGAACGCCTGTGTCTCCCATTGCCTGTCTTAACTCTGGTACTATTCAATATTCTCACTTCCGGGCCTGCAAATGGAAGAAAAGATGACAGGATTATTAAAATTTGCAGATGATGATAAGCCACGATGGGACACAAGTTCTGCAGGTGGACAGTCTTACAATCTGCAAAGACACTGTAGTTTGTACAAACTAAAATGTCACATTAAGGCATATGGAATATGAATCCCACTCACAATCAACAGGAAGTCTCTGTGGTCTAGGGGCATTCTTAGCACGCATGTACAACCACACGCCGTGCCAGTTTTTCATTAATTCCAAGTAAAAGTCTTCATTTCTATGAAAAAAAAAAAAGAAACCCACAAACCTAGAGGTAGAAATTAACACTTAAAACATTATGACAAATAATATTAGTTGCTTGCTCTTGCCCAGAATCTTCAGAGCAGTAGCATAAGTGGCCACTATTTAGTGGACAGGTTCTTTATTGACTTATGTGTTGTGTAAAATTACACCCAATTTAAGACAGAAGCCTACAAGAAGGAAGGAAAATGGATTCTAAACTCTATAAACTGAAACAGAAATTAGCTTTGCCAGACCTCCTCTGAATACTCAGAGCCAAGGTAAAACACTTCCATTTGCATAAAAGATTTTTTAAAATTGCTTTAGGAAAACTACTGCAATTACAAGTCACTGCCTCATTCATTATTAAAATTCAGTTGTTATCTCCCTAGTATTTTCCCTTGTTTCAGTGATACATAAACTGTGAACTTAACTACCATGAAATATATATAAGGCCACACAATGTGTTACAGAAAACAAAGATGCCAACATCCCTTATAGAAACTGGAATGCATAATAGTATTACATGTGAAACACATGACAGTGTTAGAATGTTTAGTACTTTTACCCGGGGCACACTGTATTTACTAGTATAATTTTCAAGACAAAAAAGGCAATTAATTACTTGTTCATAAAAAATGTATACAGATGTAATGGAAATAGTGCTTACAGGAGGAGCTAAGTGTGCAAGCGAAATTATACCTGGGCACAACTTGTTTGAAAAAAGAAAACAAAACCAACTTCGAACAGAAGTAAAAGCTGTGTTAAAACTTTCCTTCACTAAAGATAAAACCCCAAAAGTGTTCTATAAAATTTTAAGATTTCAAAACTGAATAGAGAACATAACCTATAAATACAGACCTGATTATAAACAAATTTGTATCTTAAAACAATATGCATGAGATCAATTTTCAGATGTTCACAAGCCAGACCACTGTTTCAATGACCTACTTCATTTTTGCAGCAGCTTTGCTGTGTCAACTACCTCAGAGCAAAAACTACCTTATTTACATGGCTATACCATTTCTTTTAAAAAGACTAGTCAGTCCAATAAAAGATAACTAGTTATCAAATCTCCTCTTTTAGAATGTCATTTACACCTCAGAATAGTTATTCTTCATATCTTACAGTTCACTGTCTAATGATTTAAAGTCTATATCCAGCACTACAGAGGTCAGACTACATGAGCACAAGGTTTCCTAGCTCACTGTAGAAGTCTATGAATTAATTAATTTTATGATTCACAGAATCACCGAATCACAGAATGGTTGGGATGGGAAGGGACCTCTGGAGATCACCTAGTCCAACCCACCTGCTCAAGCAGGTTCACCCAGAGCCAATCACACAAGAATGTGTCCAGGCGAGTCTGATTGTCTCCAGAGAAGGAGACTCCACAATCTCTCTGAGCAGCCTGTTCCAGGGCTCTGGCATCCTTCAAGTACAAAAGTTTCTCCTCATGTTTTGATGGAACCTCCTGTGCTTCAGTCTGTGCCCATTTCCCCTCATCCTACTGTTGGGCACCACTGAAAGGAGTCTGGTCCCATCCTCTTGACATCCACCCTTGAGATATTTATAATAATTGATGAGATCCCCTCTCAGCCTTCTCTTCTCCAGGCTGAACAGACCCAGCTCTCTCAGTGTCTCCTGATAAGAAAGATGCTCCAGATGCCTGATTATCTTTGTAGCCCACCACTGGACTCCCTCCAGTAATTCCTTGTCCTTCTTAACCAGGGGAGCCCAGAACTGGACACAGAACTCCAGATGCGGCCTCACCAGGGCAGAGAAGAGGGGGAGGAGAACCTCCCTCGACCTGCTGGTCACACTTCTCCTAATGCACCCCAGGACACCATTGGCCTTCTTGGACACAAGGTCACATTGCTGACCCATGGTCAACCTGTTGTCGACCAGGACTCCCAGGTCTTTCTATGCAGTGCTGCTTTCCAGCAGATCCACCCCTAATCTGTAATGGTGCCTGGGGTTATTCCTCCCCAGGTGCAGGACTCTACACTTGCTCTTGTTAAACTTCATCAGGTTCTTCTCTGCCCAGTCCTCCAGCCTGTCCAGGTCACACATGCCATGAGGATGGAGCCAGGCTCTTCTCGTTGGCAAACAATGATAGGACAAGGGGTAATGGGATCAAGCTGGAACACAAGAGGTTCCACTTAAATTTGAGAAGAAACTTCTTCTCAGTAAGGGTGACAGACACTGGAACAGGCTGCCCAGGGGGGTTGTGGAGTCTCCTTCTCTGGAGACATTCAAGACCCACCTGGACATGTTCCTGTGCCACCTCACCTAGGCGTTCCTGCTGCAGCAGGGGGATTGGACCAGATGATCTTTTGAGGTCCCTTCCAACCCCAAATATACTGTGATACTGTGATACACTGAACGGCAGCACAGCCTTCTGGTGTGTCAACCCTTCCTGCCAGTTTGGTATCATCAGCAAACTTGCTGAGGGTGTGCTCGGTCTCCTCATCCAGGTCACTAATGTACAGGTTGAACAGGACTGGACCTAGTGCTGACCCCTGGGGAACCCCACTAACTACAGGCCTCTGACCAGACTGACCCGTTGCACAACTCTCTGAGCTCTGCCACCCAGCCAGTTCATGATCCATCTCACCATGCATTCATCCAACCCACATTTCCTGAGCCTTCCTGATTTCTTTATAACTGAAGCAACATAAACTTGGCACAGTTATGCTTTCCCACTTGGCCAGGTATGAGAACACTGTCAGAGGGTCTCCATGAAGAATGCTACTTGGTATTAAGAAGAAAAATGTCTTTGATCATAAGTTTAATTCTCAGGTGTGGCAGAAGTGCTGAGGCCTGGCTAAATTAAGGGGAGTTAATTTTCAAAATGTGTAGAAGAATGGTGTGTAGCAACACAGCAGCTGAAATAGTCTTTAGTATTTGGAAATGTTTGTATTTATTTGCAGAGGACTTTGAAACTTGGATTCCTAGTTAGCATTTTGAAAGGGGATAAAACAAGAGTCAAGAAGAAAGAAAGATAGAATATAAAAGGCTTCATGCATTAACATCTCGTTAAGCAGAAAAAAAAGTCTGCAGCAAAAAGCAACTGAGTAACATTAATGCCGTATCAAAAGTTTCTACTGGGTGATGCATTTGTGCTTCAGGAATGGGTTTTTTGAATATGCAGTACCCAAAAAAACAAGAATAATGATAAATAAATTCTGACCCAGATCTGAATTCAGGCAATGCTTCATCTAACATTAATAGCAAAGAACAAGGTGACTGAGGCTTTCTTCAGGTAAGTCAGTGCTTACATCCCAATAACAGCAAAGACAGCAGCACTACGCAGTAACAGCCAAATCTTCTACAATATTGACCAAGTACTGCAAGACAACTAAAATTTTTAGGACAATAAATCAGTAGGATTTCAGAACAAGTCTCCAGGGAATAGTAAAACCTGCAGTGCAGGAGAACATATGGCACCCTCCCATCCTCCTCGCTGGTAACTCCTACTCCAGCACACATTCCTCCCGAAATGCACATATTAATACACTTTAGCTTTGCTCACATACAGCGCTGGAGGAGGGAGGGGGAAAGACTGAGCAGAGTTCATCTTCCAGCTTCCCTTCTTCCCCACTCCTGGAGCGAAAGAGTCACACAAAAATAAGCACCATCTGAGCTCTGCAGAAGGAATAGGTATCAGCACCCAAGAACCGTTGTTACATGTAAGCTTTGTGATCAAGAGAGCAGAATGAAAATACCCACACGCTGCCCATCTCGCTTGCGGCGTGGGCACGCGCTGCTGTGCTTATGTTCCTCAAGACGATCGGAGGCAGCAACAGCCGTACACACTCCAGCACGGTTCAGCAGCCAGAGGACAAGGGATATATTTTGGCATGAACTAATCCTGGCTGCATTAAACAAAACACTATCATGGCCATCTTTGCTACTACGTTATCCCTATTATGCAGTCAAGATGCTCCCTAAAATTTAGGCTTCTGAAACACACGCTCAGGCACTTCCCAGGCAGTCCTGTTTTCCCAACAGTATTCACCAAGGAATTAATCACTCCCTGCTGAGTTAACAAAGCCTTTCGCTCTGGAAAGCACACCGTATGTGGGGTAAAACTACATCTCTCAACCTGAAGCAAGGGGACCTGCAAAAATCTGCACATTCGGATCTCTTCAGAAGTTACTGCGCTTCCCTTTCTTCTGCAGTTCCTGTATGTTTACCCAGCAGAAATGCTGGGCCGGCCTCAGGATACAAGCTATTGATTATTCATGTAATTGCTCAAACAATCTTCACCTCACTGTACATGAAGAAATACCACACTTTGTTAAAGAGCTTGTAAAAGAGTTGATCCCAAAATTCTTAAAAGTCCATTTAATGAAATTTAATACCATATTATAGATTTATATACTATATATAGTACTATATTATACATATATTATAAAACTCGGAGAAGTTAGAACGGTAAGATGCAAATTTAACTTCATTAGTTTAATAAAATACCACTAATAAAACTGAGCAGTAAAAACAATGTCTGCCTTTTTTGCTTTTTTTATAACATAAAGCAGCATTTATGTTATTTGTCACAGCTGTCTTTTTTAAATTCAGACTAGCAAACATAAAGCAGCACTTTGTCAGAAGAAAAACAGTAAAGGAAAATATGACAGTTTAGATAGCAACGGATTCTCTGGGAAAGGCACTGAAAAAAGTCATGGCACAAAAATATTTGTGGAAAAATCAGACACAGCTTTCAGTTAATAAAAGCTTAGTGACTTTAAGTACTAAACTATCTTCAATTAAATATGTATAGCATACTTAGTTGCAGTAACTTTATTGTTTACTTAAGTTAATTCTACCTCATCCCAAAGAATTTTAAGATATTAAAAAAAAGGCAACAATCTCCAATTAAGTATTAGAATTTCAGCCAAAAACTAAACACTTGTATTACCGCATGCATCACGTTAATATTACATGAATTATTGAAGACTGATTAAATATGCATGTATCTATCCAAGCAGGTTTTTCCTCAAAACGCAGTCTCCTGCTTTCTGCTATTTCCAATATTTGTTTAAAGTCGCTGCTTTTCAGCCTGTGCCTCATACCAACTAGTTCCAAATTTCTTACACCACGGCACACTATCTGTCACCGAGGGAAGGGAAAAGGGAAAGACTGTTTCATGCTTCATTTGCTTTTGACAGCACCTCACTGGGGCTGTCTGCTTTGCAGGTGGACAAAACAACTCTGTGGAACACGTGTCCGGCGAACATACAATTAACAGTCATGGACACCAACAGGTGATCAACAAGACACGTCGCTCCCTCGGCCAGGTCACCCAAACCCCTGAGCCAACACCTCCTGGGCGGCGTGCAGGGGACACTCGGGGTAAAGAGGGAGGTGGCCATGGTCCCATGGCAAAGGGCAAAGGGGGAGGCAGCGGGAGCACCTCAGACACCAACACAGGGCTCTCACATGGCAGCTGGCAGGTTGGAAATCAATCGAGGTACGACAGCAGGATGGCCAATGTGAGCGGAGTTTTTAATTTCAATGCTTTTGAAGGCGTTCTGAGACCTAGGTAAAAGGAAGTATAATGGCACCCAGCTGAAGGATGGAGGATAATATGAGGGTGGTACAGCCTCACCCACCAAGGCACTGCAACAGAAGCCTCTGCCATTGCCATCACCCCAGTGGAGGGAGTCAGGCAATCCAAATCTGGGAAACAATGATAATTTCATTTCTCAGTTCTCTGTCTTACTGTGATTTGAAGAAAAAAAAAAATCCAAAGGACAGGAAAAAAATGTTCTCTAATCTGGGCCTAATTAAATTTGAAAGTTCTATTGAAACCATAATATGAATCTTGGCCTCTGACACAGAGTGACAAATTTCTCCCAATGCTACCTCCTCATAAAAAAGAAAACCTGTGCATTTTGTATCTTTTACTAATAGAGACTTTGTAACTTAAATATTTGGTGCATAATAATCTTTCAGTTTTATAAGGACCAAACCAGACACTGAACA
Source organism: Nesoenas mayeri (assembly GCF_963082525.1). Lineage (NCBI taxonomy): Eukaryota > Metazoa > Chordata > Aves > Columbiformes > Columbidae > Nesoenas > Nesoenas mayeri. The sequence goes on from NC_137541.1 coordinate 15,840,126, forward strand.
CTGCAGAAGTTCATCAGAAGTGGCTGTGGAGCTGCACGGCCACGTACCCACCACACAGCCGGGCCGGGAAACCCCTCGCAAGAGCCGCTGCCTGGGAAAGGACGGACGGTGAGGGGCCCTTCCATGATCAGCCAGCCCTGGACCTCACTCCCACACCTGCAAACGTTTTGAAGAACTAAAATTGACATTAATTTTACAATGCTTATTCTCCTTTAACTACAATATATTTCAAAAGATAAACAATTACAGTTGCAGATATTACTGGGTGAGAAAATAGAAGCTTACGGGATCTATTTAAGAAAAAAATGTTATTTTCATAAGGTGAAAACCCACCATTTTCATGAAACAAGGCCTGTTAAACAGGGCCAGTGTTACCTAATTGTTAAAGCACAGAAACTTACAAACTCACATACCTTCTAATTCTTGTCATTTAGAACTTTTCTGTATTTGCCCACCTGTGGAATGAGCTTTGGTAATACCAGCCTCAACCACCTACTAGACAGTTTGTGAGGGATTTTCTAAATGATGCTGCCAAAGCGCAAACGAGAACCTTTAATAAAAGAGGATCAATATTCAGAAAGTAACATGTTCCAATATTTAAAGAGTAGCTACAAAGAAGATGGAGAATCCCTTTTTACAAGGAGTCACATGGAAAAGATGAGGCACAATGGGCACAAGTTACTCCTGGGGTGATTCCAATTAGACACAAGAGGGAAATTTTTCACTATTAGAAAAATCGGCCGCTGGAATAATCTCCCCGGGGAAATGGTGGATTCCCCAACACTGGACACGGTGCTGGGCCATCTTGTCTATAATGTGCTTTTGCCGGGAAATGTTGGACCAAATGATCCTTCATGTCTTATCCAATCTGGTAGCCTACGATTCCACGTGCCACAGGGTCCTCTGCACATTTATAACAGTAAATTGTATTCTAATACTGAGCAGAAAAGCCCTAGATATTACCTTTATTTTAAAATCCTTCTATTTTCAAAATATTGCTATTGAACTTGCCCATATGTTCCAATAACTATAGCTCTCATGAGTCTTCTATATTAATGGTAGCTGAAAATTATCTTGGAACATAGATATTTGGACAAGTTACTATTTGAACTAGATTAGCACGGTGCAGCTTCATTCCGAGATCAAAAACCTGTTGTACTGAAAAGAGAAACTAACACAAGTTAACTTGCTACTTCTTCCTTGGTTTGCCTCTTTTTGCCTTTTCTTTTTTTTTGCTTTCAGTACCATCCCAATTTCTACATACAAGATGTATTAAAGATCAAGTATTTTAAATGTGAAGTTCCTAAAAGTGCAAAGAGCCCAAGTATTGAGCAGTCAGTCACACACTTGCATTTGTACCGGTGTTCTGAGGCCTCAGGCACTTCGATCCCTAATGGTTTGTTACTAGGCCTCTGTGTTTTTTCTCTACACCAACGCTGGAGTTACATATCCATTAATCTCAAACAAAGAGGTATCCTTTAAATTTTGCTCATGTTTTCACACTCAAAGTATACCTTCTCTGATTTAACAACATGATCTGTTAAGAGATGTCAAACATCTGATGAAACAAGTACTACAGCAAACATGTTTCCTTGCCTGTTCTTGGATTACCATCTTTTGCCATAGCCACCTATATGACACTGTATATTTCACTAACGTTTCACTGATATTTTCCTTCTGGCTATATTAAGTTAAAGAAGCATTAACACATAGGAATAATTAATAGCTTTTCTTTTCCTACAGATTTGGAAATACTTTTTGCATCTGTATAATAAAACACAGAGCTAACAACTAAAGAATTATGCACAGAAACGCCTAAAGTAGTTTTAGTATTATTGTTGTTGTTGTTATTACTACTGCTACTAATAACATTTTAATATGTGTTATATCAAGATTCCACCTTTCTTTTTTTACGCACACTTTTAGCCCTTGTGTGCAGAGGTTGCAAGCTGCAAAATAAAAGTGAACTATATTGAAGCCAGACATTCATTTTAGCTATTCCAAGATCCAAAACATTCTATCATCTGTTCCTATGGAAACTGAAAGGATATTCTAGGTTATATCAGTATCAGCCGATTATGCTGCAGAGAAATCTGTGGTTTATTTTAATCCATAGTTCAGAGGTATAAATTCATGCTTAGTGTTTAGCTTGGTGATTTTGAATTACTGAAGCATGGTTAACACTTCAGTTCCATGAGATCACACTTTAAGATAAAACAAACTCTTTTTAGACCAGAATAGTAAGAGGAAAATTTCATAAGGTTTGGTTAATCCCCACGAAGTTTACCATTCAGATGCAGGTTGTAACTAACGCACACACGGAAGATATTTTTCAGTTGGTAGATGAGCAATACCTTGCTATACCACATCTTAACAGACTAGTTGAAGGAAGAAATAGTTCAGATTTATCAAAAACTCCCTTAGTAGTGTCATGCACCAGATGGCCAGATGAAGGAATCTGATTTGGCAAGTTAACAAGATCACAAAATCCATAATCACAATATTGAAGATGAAAAATAAAACTGAATAATGCAACATGAGTATGCCTCTGTAACAAAGAAACTTATAGGTTAGGATAGAGTAAAACTTGTAAAGGTGTATAAACATACACGGTGAAAATTCTCTATAGGCATACAGAACTACTGTAAAAGAAAAAACAGAAACAGTATGAGCTCGTAGGATTTCAATTAAACAGACTCAAATGCCACTGTGATCTTTTACAATGAAAACCAATATGACAGCTGTAACATGTTGAAGTAAGTCTTTGCTGTCTAGATTAGAATAACAAAAAGTGGTAAAATGGGTGGCTAATTTAAATTTAAATTTAAATGGTGAATTTAAATAAAAAGCTTCGGATCTCATTGTCTGTTTTCACTAAGCAAAACTAGATGATTTAAAGTTAACTATAGCTACCACCCTCACCCTATGACAAAAGTTCTCCTTTTTACAGATAATACTTGAGTCTTCTTAGTCTAGATTCAAGTAATTGACTTCAAACTGAATAATCAAAAATGCCTTCCATTTCTATATCATATTGTAGTCAATCACTTTATTATGAAACAGCAGTCTCAGTCTAGTTTCCATCAGGATCTCCTCCAGGGAATCAAGATTGTGGAATAATAAGGAAACATAACATCAACCGCCTAAAAGGTACTATATTGGTTAAATTTTTGACAGTGATGAGGTTAAATTCCAGCTTCTAGCTTTCAAAGTAAAAATTAATGTTAGAAAGAAAAAAAAAAAAAAGGCAATGACTACTGTTTGCCTTAAAAAAAATTGTACTCTTGGTAGCATTTCCATTTCCAGACTTTTTATGAGGGTAACTACTTACAGTATATGGATAAAAAGATGACCGGATGTGTGCCAAATTAGAGGAGTTCTTTTCTCCTGTCTTTCTACTTAATTTGTTATTATAATGATCATTTTGTAATTAATGCATATATGTGCAACTATGCACATCTACGTAACAGCAATCAATTCCATTCTGAAGTACGTAAGGGCTTATATTATTGGAAAGGTATGAGACAGCTAATATGTAAAAGCAGCAAAGGGCAGGCAAAAACATCTGGAAGTTAAATTTTTCTTTTGACTAGCACAGTACAACAGTGTGGGCAAGGTAAACATGAAGAGGTCCACTATACAACCATGGGGCACACAAAGTTACCTTCTCCTATGACACTGGACTTTGTCCTACAGTCCAGCATGGCTCCAAAGTGCCAACAACTTTAGACACCATATTCATACACTTGCACAGTGCCCTGGTTTTGATAAAACAAGACCAGTTTCTCTTTTAGTGTATTTTCCTTTCAGCTAATTCTTCTAAGTAACTGCACTTTTCTGAATTTGGCTACATGTTTTTGCAGACAAGAGCTGATAACATAGCAATGGAATGCAAAATACTGATAAAATGCACATACATAAGTGAGAGGGGCGTATTTGCA